>NW_018480056.1:640739-658740 GCF_002113885.1 Mizuhopecten yessoensis | reverse complement strand
AACTTTGTTAATCTGAACTGTGTTAGTAGAACTGTGTTTATCTGAACTGTGGTAGAAGAACTTTGTTTATCTGTACTGTGGTAGTAGAACTTTGTTTATCTGAACAGTGGTAGTAGAACTTTGTTTATCTGAACTGTGGTAGTAAAACTTTGTTAATCTGAACTGTGTTAGTAGAACTGTGTTTATCTGAACTGTGGTAGAAGAACTTTGTTTATCTGTACCGTGGTAGTAGAACTTTGTTTATCTGAACAGTGGTAGTAGAACTTTGTTAATCTGAACTGTGGTAGTAGAACTGTGTTTATCTGAACTGTGGTAGTAGAACTTTGTTTATCTGAACTGTGGTAGTAGAACCTTGTTTATCTGAACTGTGGCAGTAGAACTTTGTTTACCTGAACTGTGGTAGTAGAACTTTGTTTATCTGAACTGTGGTAGTAAAACTGTGTTTATCTGAACTGTGGTTGTAGAACTTTGTTTATCTGAACTGTGGTAGTAAAACTTTGTTAATCTGAACTGTGGTAGTAGAACTGTGTTTATCTGAACTGTGGTAGAAGAACTTTGTTTATCTGAACTGTGGTAGTAAAACTGTGTTACTCTAAACTGTGGTAGTAGAACTTTGTTTAACTGAACTGTGGTAGTAGAACTGTGTTTATCTGAACTGTGGTAGTAGAACTTTGTTAATCTGAACTGTGGTAGTAGAACCTTGTTAATCTGAACAGTGGTAGTAGAAATTTGTTACTCTAAACTGTGGTAGTAGAACTGTGTTTATCTGAACTGTGGTAGCAGAACTTTGTTAATCTGAACTGTGGTAGTAGAACTTTGTTAATCTAAAATGTGGTAGTAGAACATTGTTTATCTGAACTGTGGTAGTAGAACTTTGTTCATCTGAACTGTTGTAGTAGAACTTTGTTAATCTGAACTGTGGTAGGAGAACTTTGTTTATCTGAACTGTGGTAGTAAAACTTTGTTAATCTGAATTGTGGTAGTAGAAGTTTGTCTTACTGAACTGCGGTAGTAGAACTTTGTTTATCTGAACAGTGGCAGTAGAACTTTGTTTATCTGAACTGTGGTAGTAAAACTTTGTTAATCTGAATTGTGGTAGTAGAAGTTTGTCTTACTGAACTGCGGTAGTAGAACTTTGTTTATCTGAACAGTGGCAGTAGAACTTTGTTTATCTGAACTGTGCAAGTAGAACTTTGTTTATCTGAACTGTTGTAGTAGAACTTTGTTAATCTGCACTGTGGTAGTAGAACTGTGTTTATCTGAACTGTGGTAGTAGAACCTTGTTTATCTGAACTGTGGTAGTAGAACTCGTTTATCTGAACTGTGGTAGTAGAACTTTGTTTATCTGAACAGTGGTAGTAGAACTTTGTTTATCTGAACTGTGGAAGTAGAACTTTGTTAATCTTAACTGTGGTAGTAGAACTTTGTTAATCTGAACTCTGGTAGGAGAACTTTGTTTATCTGAACTGTGGTAGAAGAACTTTGTTTATCTGAACTGTGGTAGTAGAACTTTGTTTATCTGAACTGTGGTAGTTGGACTTTTGTTTATCTGAACTGTGGTAGTAGAACTTTGTCTAACTGAACTGTGGTAGTAGAACTTTGTTTATCTGAACTGTGGTAGTAGAACTTTGTTAATCTGAACTGTGGTAGGAGAACTTTGTTTATCTGACCTGTGGTAGAAGAACTTTGTTTATCTGAACTGTGGTAGTAAAACTTTGTTAATCTGAATTGTGGTAGTAGAAGTTTGTCTTACTGAACTGCGGTAGTAGAACTTTGTTTATCTGAACTGTGGTAGTAGAACTTTGTTTATCTGAACTGCGGTAGTAGAACCTTGTTTATCTGAACTGTGGTACAAACTGTGGTAGGAGAACTTTGTTTTATTGCACATTCAAATTGCGGATTATATAATGTGTAAAAAACTTTTCTACTTTCATGTCATAAATCTTGTTCATTCGGACTATCAAATCATAAAGAAGCGTTCATTATTCCGGAATGCACCTTAAAGCGTAATATCCGTAGACCCTAGACCCAGAATTTACATTTGCATGGTATGGATGTAAACAGGAATGCCTCATCATCATTGTTAGTCCAGAACTCTTGCAAATCCAGACTTTTGTTCGTCATCAATAATTCCAGGACTTTCGAGCGTTAAACTAAATTCGAAACAGTACAACTGTTTACAAGTACAAGTACGTATAGGTCAAATTATAACGGAATGTGGGTTAGGTTTATGGAGCGAGACATTCCGAATGGACAAGGGTCAATGGCAGACGTGATCCCAGGAGTGAAATCGTACACTCGCTATTAGATTAGCGTATTTTAGGTGGGATATTGGTCAATGTATGCATAAAGATATATATAAATTTGAATGATTAATAACTCATCCTCGATATCCAGGGGTTACCCTCACTTACGTCTACGTTCTCTGCAGAGAGCGGAAGTCAGTGTAACTCCTGGTTAGCGCGGATGATATTCATAGAGATTATTGCTGATAATTTGTTCATTTGAGGTTCTCCGTTCCACTTTCCAAAACTGTAACTATACACTAGAAACTGTTTTTCGGGATGACCATAGCTGTGATAAATCATTTCTGAAAAGAAAACTATACTTTGCCGGACTTTTATGAAATAAACAGAATATAATCAACAAAAATGTTCTGAATGTAAAATTTCAGCCGCGCTAGATTGAGATTCGAACCCTGAACCTCGTATTATTATACTGTCGCGCTAATCGACTGAGCTACTGTGCGACGGTTATATTAGTCTCGTTCAACCAAACGCTTGATCACTTGTAATTCAAGACTCGGCGTAGATCGCGCAGACAACAAGAGTCTGGTTGAACGAGACTACGGTTATATCCAAAACGGAATGGAAGGGTGTGTGATTACTGTGAATATGAAAAACAAGAGTGCGATGGGATATGGATCATTAAAAAATCAAACGCAATGAATGATAATGTATTTTTGTTATTAGATACATATGCTAGTTTGGTTTATCTTAGGAGTCTTTCCTTATCAGTACTGCTGGTGAAATCACGAAATAATTGCTGTATTGTTGATTACTGAACAAGAGTATAAACACTTTGTATACATGGAAATAATATAGCTTCCATATATACATCCTTATTTATCATAACTGTACATCAAGAAATGATATTCAGCAGACTCTCTACATTCTGCACTCCCTCCCGGACAGATGATATGGTCCAAGTTGTGACCGATTTAGACAGGGTTCACTATATCAAGATTGCCGTTTTGCTCAGGATTCATAAACACAAAGTACTATGTATTGTAAAAAAGGTTTAAGATATGATCTACCTGTCGTACTGTGTCTAATACGTAACATTTATGCAATTCTTATCCCTGTACAACGAGATCGCCCCAGATGCTTCAAGGTTGGTTAGAGCTAACCTCTGGTAATAGAAATATTGAAGTATGAGTACAACAAAGCCAAGAACTACTGAGATCATATCACCGGTACAGATACGTTTAGACAAAGATGATTGATGTGTGTTGAGGATTTCGTTCGATTATCGCCTTTGTTACTTATTTAGGACAATGAGTATCTTTTACTAACCACTGGTTAAAGCTAACTAGTCTTTGAGCAACCGGCAGATACATGTACCCGTACATATAGTTGACTACGTGTCACTAAGGTCATATAGAAAGCACTCTCTACTGACCACCCCAACATTTAAGCTGCGTCTTATGGACTTTTAAGCAAAGTTTAAACACGTTCAGTACATAATTGTTCTTAAGCATTAAACAGCATTCTTTTCCGTGTTATGGTCCTACATGTATAACACGGAACAGGATTGCAGAAAAAAATTAATGACGCGCGTTAGCGCGATATGATTATCTGTCTGCAATCTTGTTTCATGTTATAGGACAATAACACGGAACCGAATGCTGTTTTATGCTTATATTTACAATTTTAATTATTTTTTATTTTCATTTCTAAGTTCACAACACACTTTTTTAACTCTAATTTTGCAGTGTTTGTTCAAAAGGTAGAACAGCCAACAGAATTGCTCGCGGAACGTTGTCTCGCTTCTTTTCCTGTAAAAAAATACATTTCGTTAAAAAAACACAAAAATCTCAATGCTATTCATCAATATATTCAGTTCACATTTTATAATAGTTTACATAAAACGGTGAATATCATTGAACCATAATGGATTTTTTGCTTTTCTGCTTCCTAATGCGGAGGGGAATAGCGACCAGGTACATTGTAGTTAGTCAGACCCGTGGATATATCACTACGCCTGTGTGATGGTCTCATAACATAGCCTTGGTAGTGTAATATAGTGGCAATGCAGAGCAAGTGTAATAATTAAGCACTGAACTGAAGTTCGATACTTATATTTACGTTTTCTCTGCCTCTTATGTTCTTTTTTAACTTATAATTTATATTTAAAATTAAAAATGCCCGCCTTATCGACAGTCCACACAATTTCGTTCAATTGTTGGAACAGCGTATTGTCGCGTGCTGATTGGCAAACAAAGTAGTACTTTGAAATTTTAACAAACTTCAATTTTATTCCACAATTCATTATCAAATCCGACCTTGCCCTCCACGAGGGAGCTAATTTTGGAAGTTAATTCGAGTTTTTCTCTTTGCTCATTTTGTAAAGAATCCAGGCGTGAATTTATTTGTTGATTGTATGGTAACCTGACAACAGTCGGTAGATTCTATAACAGCATCGTTATTTGACATGATCTTGCGACTGAGCACAGGTTCGTTACAAATGTCTCAAATGTTTATGTGTGCTGTGACTCATATCAGTAGGTCTGTAACATATGTGTCAGTAGGTCTATAGAATATGTGTATTTCAGACATTTATAACGAACCCCTGTTGATCAGTGCAGTGTAACAGACGATATTTCTGATAAATTGCATGAGCGTTAACATTGTTTCCATTGCCGGCATTGGTGATTTCAACCGATGTGCATTTTGTACGATATTGCAGACCTTGGTCTTGTTTTCGTTGTAATAAAAGTGTTTTTTATTTTGTTTTTCATTTTGCACATAAATTTACTATGACATTGTCAAATCTCACAATGCCCAGCGATATTTCAGCAGCCGTCATGTTTATTTATATTGTATATTGTAGTTCCGTTCAGTGTAGTGTTGTATTAATACGCTAAGAATTGTGTCTCGTCATGCATGGTAATTAAAGTCCCATCAACGACACAGCTTTCAAAGAGGCTATATAGTGTCAATGCCATGCAAATGTAAATATTATGTATTATTGATTTCGGTATTAATGTTTTATGAAGGTTTTGAAACCAACTGTTAACACTTCGAATGTGACGGACTAAGCATTCTTACCCTATGCATGCAAATGTACTGAAATATAAATAGGGTTTAACAAAAGTATTGATATCAAATAAGGTTTGGTTTGATGTCAAGTCGAAAGTTGATGTTCAATTAACTCAAAATCGATAACGCGAAAATAATAAGGAACCTGTGTCACACATACTCAAAACGATGAAATCTGACATGAGAAAATACAAATGTATATAAAAAAAAAAAAAAAAAAAAAAAAAAAGGACAGGAGGTAGATACCGATGTTGTGATACAAAATAACGAGAATGCCGTCCTTTTGACATATTTTTTTCAGATCTGTTTTTGATGGTTTTTGCCTGTATTACACGCATCTTTTTCCCTGTTGGTATGAGTTAAATTCGCGAAATAAAACACAGGAATCCGAATAAAAGGAGCCATTTCGTATTGGATTTTCATACGCTCCAGAATTCCCTTTCGATCAGTTATCAGCTGTCCGGAGTCAAGTTGATTATATTCGTGGAAACTGAATGTTTTTACTTTAACCATAGACAGGATATACACTTTTGGCGCTTCCACACATATATTTAACACGAAGTAACGTAACAATACGTTAACATTTTTGTCAATAGATTTGACTTTTTAATTAAATGTTGCAAATGTTAACATTTGTGTAACAATTATTATTTTTCCAATTGTGAGCAAAAGCAGGTCCGTGTCTTTGAGTGTGTTTCGAGTTGCCGTCGGCGTACAGTACATGCACAGGAATTGTACAGAATGTTTGGTATACCGGCAAACTGGTACGAAAACGTCAGATGCATCCATTCTGTGAATAGCCATCGTGCAGAAATATGTATTGTAGTGTAGTATGATAGATTTTCATGCGATTAAAGGTAGTGTTATTTATTTGGTACAATGTAGCTATGTCCATGATAGCGTGATTCACGGATGCATAATTCATACAAATGTAGCAGCGATACTCATAGTGGCGCGATTGTTAGTAGCGATACCCATAGTAGTGCGATTCATAGAAGCACGATTTAAAGTAGCAATACCCATAGAAGCGCGATTCATAGAAGCACGATTGATAGTAGCGACACCCATAGTAGCGCGATTCATAAAAGCACGATTTATAGTAGCGACACCCATAGTAGCGCGATTCATAGAAGCACGATTTATAGTAGCGACACCAATAGTAGCGCGATTCATAGAAGCACGTTTGATTCATAGCAGTATGATTGATAGTAGCGATACATTGTGTACCCATAGTAGCGCGATTGATAGCAGCTATTCCCATAGTAGCGCGATTCATAGAAGCACTATTCATAGAAGCATGATTGATAGTAGCGATACCCATATTAGCGCGATTCATAGTAGTGCGATTGATAGTAGCGGTACCCATAGTAGCGATACCCATAGTAGCGCGATTCATAGAAGCACGATTGATAAAAGCGATACCAATAGTAGCGATACCCATAGTAGCGATACCCATAATAGCGCGACTCATGGTAGCGCGATTCATAGTAGCGATACCTATAGTAGCGCGATTCATAGAAGCGCGATTGATAGTAGCGATAACCATAGTAGCGTTACCCATAGTAGCGCGATTCATAGTAGCGCGGTTCAAAGTAGCGATACCCATAGTAGCAAGATTCATAGAAGAAATATTGATGATAGCGATACCCATAGTAGCGATATTCATAGTAGCGCGATTCATAGTAGCGCGATTCATTAGCGCGATTCATAGTAGCGCGATTCATAGTAGCGATACCCATACTAGTGCGATTCATGGAAACCGCGATTCATAGAAGCACGATTGATAGTAGCGATACCCATTGTAGCGCGATTCATAGTAGCGCGATTCATAGTAGCGATACCCATAGAAGCGCGATTTATAGAAGCGATACCCATAGAAGCGCGATTGATAGTAGCGATACCCATAGTAGCGCGATTTATAGAAGCGATACCCATAGAAGCGCGATTTATAAGAGCGATATCCAAAATGGCGCGATTTACGTAAGCGATAGCCATAGTAGCGCGATTCATGGAAGTGCGATTTTTAAAGCAGCAGGCTTCTAGTTCATCTTGTCCAGGCTTACTTCCGGGATCATAGGTCGCGATGGTATATGAAGAAGATAAACTACAATGTAAGAACTTGTTTCTGATCCATTTGTCAGTGTACAATCATTTATGTTTAATCAAATCAGGACCTAAAAACTTGCTACTTCCTCATAGTCTTGCTTTGATTCATGCAAAAAAAGCTTTAAGCAACCTAGTGTAGACTATTGATAAGTTCCATAGATAGACCATGTCCTCTGTGGCTGGATGTCCTCTGTTGACGTTTGTGTGTAACATTGGAATTTGATGTGCATTGTCTACAAACTCATTAACAGCCCCGAGTTGTGTACTGACACATGTGTAAACGATCAGCTGACAAGGTCAGTCTGTACACAAACACGTGTTAATTACTACAGCCTGTGTCACTCTGTCGTTAGTCGTCTCCGATACTAGCTTACATGTACAAAAATGTAGTAATGTTCACGTGCGGTACATATCACGTGTTTTTACTGTTCTTTTGGGGCACAGGAAATTAACAAAATCGAGCCATGGTCGCCGTTTCACCCTCGTGTCCTCTGTATTGTCTTTTCTGTCTTGTCAACTGAATTATTTTGTTAAATGTCCCCTAATCCCCTCTGGTAACCCTTGTCAAAATGGTGTGACCGGATATGGCGCCATGCTGTAATCGTATTTATAGTCATGGCAGGGCTGTAGAGTGGTCCCATCATTAGTCAGGATTGCTGTTGGGAAGACGTCAAACCCGAAAATACATACCCGGGATTGAGGTTGATCAGCATGTGACAGTACTGAGCCATCTTATTGTCGACTCGGCTAGAGTTATCTTTAGCTCAATCGCCAATCAGTAAGCGGTTTGTGATTCTAAGTGCCAATCATGTTGACGAAGACCTTTCAAACGGGTCTTCGGTTACAATTGACAAAATGTCAGGGGACATTTCAATGTGTTTTGACGCTTAGATTAGTTGTTCCCCTCTAACGATTAGACACTACACAACGAGAAAACACTAGGGATATTGTCACAAAACAGAAATGCAATGCGTCGCAAAAGTTGGTGTAGAAACATACCGAGTAAAAACTCATGCATCCTGCCTTTAAATCGCGAGACTAATTCTCGTTCAAACGATAATGTGTATATGTTATGCCATACAGCATGGGGAACCTAAACAATGTCGACTGATTACGAACCGCTAAAGGGCTAATTTGTGCCATTTTTTGCTTATTTTTCTTTTTGAAATTTTAATTCTCGTTGTTTTGTCATTTAGAGGCGAAAAGACAAAGAACGAGAATTAAGGGTTGTTCATTCTCGTCTTCTCATCCCCATACGACGAAACAACGAAATGGCACAAATCCGCTAATGTACGTACAGATGACTACTGGTGAAGACTATGGATTACCATTGGGAGCTATCATCCATGACAAAATGTTCGTATATGGCGCTTGTAGTATTCATTGACATGTTAATCACGGCTGCGTTCGATTCGGTAACTCTACTCCAGGAACATTTTCTCATTTAAATTCGAACTCGCCAGATAGTTTCACGAGTAAATAACAATACCACTGGGTGGATCTGTACCTGCATTCAGTTGGAGTTATAAAGTAGTAGAGAACTAACCTGATATCGTCTTCGTATATAAAAGAGTTTTGATAATTCAAAAATGGAGACGATTCCGTAATGAGCATGTGTTGATGGTTTGCATTGTTCAGACCTCAAGGGTCCCGGCAGTCACAAAACTTCGCTAAAAATAAAGAAAAAAAAGTAATATGTTTAACATAACAGCAACAAATATTATGCAAATGTACACTTTAATCTGTCGCAATTCAGACAGACCCAGATATTTTTTCTGTGCGTTTGTTTTTTGATACATTCGCCGCCATCTTGTTTTTCTCCACTCCTCAGTTGGCGGGGAGCAAACTCATGACCCCTGACCTACTACATATAGTTACACTGTACGAGGGTCGTGTTCTTTTTGTTCGTTCTCAGCTGTGACAGTGTAGTAACCGAGTCTTAAGTAAAGCTTACAAGCGTATCGTTAACATAGCCATTACATGTATAGAGAATAATCATGCCTTTTTCCATATCACACCCAGTATCAACCCGAGACTGCAATATCAGCCCAAGGGCCGAAGGCACGAGGGCTGATATTGGTCGAGGGTTGATACTGGGTGTGATATGGAAAAAGGCGTGTTTTATTCTGTTTATTACATATTTACTAATAAAAACTACTATCTTATGATTTAATTTTCTTTTTGAAATATTGAAAAACGAAAAAAAATCCAAAAGTGGTGTGATATGGGTTTTGCGGGCTGATACGGGTTTTGGGGTGTGATACGGCGGGGGCTTATACGGGTTTTGGGGTGTAATACGGCGAGGGCTGATATGGGTTAGAGCAATTGTGTCGTATCGCATATACAAAAAACCCGTATTTATCAGTAAGTATGTAATAAAGTACATTACTACACTGTATTTTACATATAGCTAACAAATTTAATTAAACATACCCGGAACATGGAACATAGAAAAGACACTTTGATGTAATGGGTTAGATTTTAACTGCCAATACAAACTATACAATTCGATTATTTATCTGTACAGAATGGCCTCTTCAACAGTCTCGCGAGACTGACGAGATCACGCGAGTCTCGAGAGGGAAGCGTTGCCTAGTTCCCGTATACGGTTTATATACATACAAATGTTTATTTACTTTTGATGTATCTAATAACCTCGACCTGTTTCGAGATATTCAAGCGCATCAAGATGTGTGACGGATCACTGCTGTATTTTTATGACATTCTAGTGTCGTTAAATCCGACAGTGCAGCACATGGCGATGTCCTTCATTTCGTTTCATTTAAGTCTTATATAGCCTAATCAATACGCTCCAAAGAGACAACTGTAGTTGAGACGCATTGTTTAATATTGATTAAGCAGAAACCATCAATTGATATATGTATATTCTAAACAGAAGATGTTTCTTTAACGCTTCAACCATCATTGATTTTGATATTTCTTTGTTTTAAATAACATATTTGTTCGACCGCAATATTCTGTTGTTATTAATTTTTACCAATCACTCTTGACCCCATACTGTTTACTGCGCCGACAATCTTCTTAAAAATATTCCTCATTCATGTGTGTGTACTCTCGTCAAGGCCTCAGCCTCATTGTATTTCATCAGTTTCGCCAGTCCCCTTCGTGGGCCCCTTATAGTCCATCACGTATCCTGCAAACTCGCAGAAAGTACAATTTCTATTAGCATTCAATACATAAAATATATTATCAGTGATATGCACGAAATCTACTACTAATTGCGAGTACTTACATACGTAAACGTTGCTATGGTTACGACTTTGGAAAGTAGCATTTTCGAGAGTTTTGGCATCCGTTTTCTATCTTTTATGTAATTAGTGTAATTTAAACGTTATTTACCTGGCGACACCAAGAATTTTAGATTGCCATTCAGTAAAGATTATTCAGGAAAATGTATGATTAATATAACACGAGTGCGCGTGAATGACAGGCACGTGTAATTATTTCATACGTACGTAACGGTGTAGATAGATATTATAGTGTGTATAACACTTAATACGTCGGGCCTTGTTGGAAGAAAAGCGTCAACATATGTTATTCAACACTTTCTTTGTTTTGAGGGACATTTTCTGTGGCACATTGGTACGAATAAAACTCTTTTTAACACGTGTGCGGCGTGTTTCCAATTGATACCGGAAACATCCACTGTTTTATCTACGTCTCTGATGTCGATTGCAACACTTAATCAACAAAAGTGCCTTACTTTGTACAACCGACAATAATAAAAAATAAAATATATGTGTTTTGTTTTGTCGTCAATAAACTAGAAACGATGCTAACTGTTAACACGTTAACTAATTCACTCCTGAAATCTTATAATGAACTATTCCTACATTTGAACTGGAAGAGTTCAAATGTCAATGAGCTAAAGGGGTTGATCCATAAACATGCCAGACTCTACACACTTTCTGTAAGCCGAACTAACAGACAGAGACATGCTCATCTTTGCGATCGTTGTATCGTTGATATAGAATCTGGTCGTATTTTCTTTGTCATGTCGGTTGTCTATACATGAACGACCTGCCTAGGCGTACGTAGCCTGTGATCGTAGTCACCTGAACGAGTCGTTGGAAGATATACACAACGTTATATGAAGCGGATAGTCAAGCATAAAAATGACCGTACAAAATGACGTACTAATTTGTATACCCAGGGGCCGTATTTATGAAAACCAGCCTCATGCTCAAACTCAGATTCTGTGCTGAAGCCAAATATTTTGTTCTAGTGATAAAATAATGAACCATCACATGTTGTCAAAAGTTTGGAAGACTTTTGGAAAGATTTAAATCTGAATACCGTTTTCAATGTTAACACTTGATATTTTGATCATGTCATACAAATGATTTTATCGGGTAACAAGAAAGTTGGTTTGTGAATGGAATCCTTGCTCGAGTATGAGAACGGTTTCATAAATACGGGTCCTGATGTGTCATGGTAGTTTATATAAGTTCCCGTCGTACGTAAAACCGTTTGTTTAAAATGTATCATAAACTTAGTGAATCCGCATAGAAATATTAACATTGAATAACATTTTCTGTGTTTCGAATGCAGATATAGTTTAACCATTACCTGAGCGCTAAACTCAATTCTAGTGTTAATACTACAGGGTAAGTGATCAAATAAATAATCCTTTTATTAATATGATACTAACCTAAACTTTCATCTTTACAGAATCTGGTAAGGCCTATTTCGATTTGATTCAGATTCATAAACCTGCGATCAGCAACCATTTTAGATCGAATCCGGAGTTATTTGCAGGCCGTGCTTAACAAACCACTATCAATAATTCACAGTCTGCTCCAATAAAGTGATATTCCTGCTGTTTTGTAACGGGTTTTCTTTGCTGTCTGAAACATGTCACCAGCATGGTACAATTTGTATTTTTTTTTAATTAAAAATTGTCAATAAATTTGTATAATAAATATAACGATTATATACCCGACATGGATCGTTTAACACACCTGGACGTCTCTGGTCGTCTCCCTGACCCGACTTATGGATTAGCCTCGATGTTTTCTATACACGACATCGTTTCTGTCTACAGTATATACGACGTGTCCAATTGTTCGCTGTCCATGAGCCAGGTTTGCTGTATACATTATGTATGGACACATATGCCAGTAGTAGTATCGGACATCTTGGGTATAGTACTATAAAGGACCTTGGCGGCTATGTGGCCACCGGAGGTACAATAGGTATGACATTTTATTGGGTTCATCCGAACTCTACCCCGGGAAATATCTCTTCGGGAACCATAGAGAGGTCAGTAAGAATTGGACACGACGTACAACTTACCTGTACTCAGTCCTAGCCGGGTTCAGTAAGAAATGGACACTTCACGTGCATATAACGTACAGCCTACCTGCATTCTGTCGTGGTCGAGTTCAGTAAGAAACTAGAGAACAGTTCAGTTGGGCAAATACGTTGTGTTGAGTGAAATAGTCAAACTCGTAGCTGAAACATCACGACGAAGTAAAATAATGTCTAGGGTAAGCTCACACCAAGCTTGTTGTGGAACATCAAACGCTATCCCTAAATGAGCCAAATGAGCGCGAGGAGGGTTAATAGTGCTATTCGCACGTGCGTAACAATTGTATTCTATAGGGGAGAACAGTCGTTCCCCGGACACAGGAATTTCTTACGAAGAGGTGATGTGGCCTGATCTGACAGGTGAACGTAGGTAGCTATAGGGCCACACTGAAACCGGGCATAGCACGTGCTCTCACGTGCAAGTGGTTTATATTAATGAAAGAACACTGTCTGAGTGATCATTAAAGGCGTTCAAAACAAAACACTTTCGTCGATACTGTATTCATGTGTTAATGAATGTGTTTACAAACGGACGAACTTTCAGAAAGATACATTGGTCAGGTTTATTTTTGTTTATTGATATATTTATATATGCACATTTGAGTGACAGATCAGAAAAAAACACCGTCGACGATGCATGTATGTATTAATAGAATGCGTACCCTGTACACGTGCATAGCGGAACCATAGTACAAGATTTGAGTGCGGGTTAACACATGTTGTAGGGACTCTATACACAGTACTAGAAATCGACACGTGTATAGGACAATATGTAGGTTTCACCAACATCAGCCGATCATCACCCCGATATCGTGTCCAACTCTCACGGGATCACATCTGGATATTTCAATAAGGAGATATACTGTCCATCACAGTCGCCGGATTATAATCATATCGTAATAGTTTGTGTTGTTAAGATAAGGCTGGATTAAGTTTGTTCCTGGAGGAGCTTTGTTACCATGACGCTCGCAGCGGCCAGTGCGGTGATAGAAACCGACGAAAAGCCGCGCGCTCGACGAAATACCACTCTCCCCGATTTGGAGGTAAGAAAGTCGATTTTGAAAAATATGCTTCAATTTAATTGTTTCTAGGGAAATTAATGCACGGAAAGTGCAACATAAACGACAATAGTAACTAAAATATGTCGACTTCAAAAACGTAAAACCTCTTTATACTGGCACCATTTGGCGAAAAGTGAAAATGGGAACTAGAAAAATGTCCTAGTGATAAACCGCGGTGGTAATTAAAAGGAAGGCCATTTTATCATCTGGTATTATTATTTGTGTTTTATAGTGTTAAGCAGAAGTATAAAGGAAACACGTGGACTAATACAATGTAGATGGCGCTTATATTACATTCTACATGCGGTTGGTTTAAATATTTGACTCTTTAAGATAGTGATTAAATTAGTTTCTGTTGATGGAAATGGTATAAACGGATGAAAACATGCACCGATGTAGCATAACGAACGGATTATCACAACCTCGCGATGTCATTCTTGATAAGATAACATGTACGTCAATTACATGTGATGTCAGGATTGCTTGTAAAACATAGAGTAAGGGTTTCCACTATTTAGTAGTGTTGTGTGCAGTGTTCGGTAGAGCAGGAAAAGGAAAAGAAATCAGGGGGAATCTTAACCACTTTAAACAAACTTAAAATAAGAATTTTTCTAGTCAAGTTAAATCAATTTTATAAATTTAAAAAAAAATCAATACCCTTTTTCACATCACTCAGGATGCTTGGCATTGGTCTTTGTCCTGAAAAATTCAGATCAATCCAAACCACAGTCAACATATTGGTATATGACACACGATTTATGAATCGTCTTGTCAAACACAGAAACTATGTCAACATAAAGGTGAACGGGTCATAAAGACACCGCAAACAAAACATGAGTGATACATTGAACGACAGTGGTACCCTCCAGGAGCTCTTAGCCCTCGTTCTGTTCTACATTCAGCGCACGTTTCTCTTTCGCTATGTTTACACTTTCGGTACGTTCTTCATTGACACGCACGCGCGTCCTGCACGTGTAGCTTGTTAAACGACACTTCCCTGTGCTAAGGTATCCGTATAATGCACACAATGGTTATTGGAGCAAGGCTATCGGTCCCTTGAGCTACAGAATGTACATGTATTTGGCTCGGACCTGCTTGTCATCTGGAAATGTAATACTTGCTCAAGTACATCAAATAAGCGATTAACCTTGGAAATTATCTTAATCCTTATCAGTGGCGTCTGTACCTGTACAAACGGGCATGTGGTTAATCTTATATGAGAAATATCGTGTAAGTTTTATTGACCTGCTGGAACATTTTCCGTGTGTGACGTCATTAGGTAACGTTGTTATGACTTACCTGGCGCTAATTGAATTATAGTACATTGTTTTGTACGTGTAAACAGAGACCTGAGAATTTCCTACAACTATATTTGATCCTAAACGACGGCGTTCAGAATAATTCTACACGTTTTAGGGGTTAAGACTGGCCTTAGGTAAACCACCAATGATTATATATACGAATTCACGTATATATAAACATGGGGGGGGGGGGGGGGGGGGGGTCACTTTTACCGTTCTCGTATATATAATCAAAGGGGTGTCGTTTTTACTAAAAGTCGATCTCTATGTAGCTGTAACAAATTATCAGGTCCCTGTGTACGTGAACTGTGCCGCGGATGATAAAATATCCATGTACACTGTACTGGTTTATACCTCTCTGAAAATACAGAATATAGTAGATTGAATCTGTGACACGTGTCGAACAAACTTCGATATGTCGAAATGACGTGCAGACAAACTTCGATATGTCGAGGAGATGCGCAAACAAACCTAGATATGTCGAAGTTGTGTACAGGGAAAAACCTCGGTATGTTGAAGGTGTGTGCAGACAAATTAAACCTCAATATGTCGAAATGGCGTTTAGACAAACCTAGAAATGTCGAAGTGTTGTGCGGACAAACATCAATAGGTCGAAGTGGTACACAATCAAACCTAAATATGTCGGAAGTGTTGTCGACAACTTGTATGTATACCTTAAAATAATCGAAGATCTTGTTGATAGTCAATGTATCGATAGATGAGTGTATTTCTTCGCAAGATTTCTGTTGTGAAAAAGTATGCATGAATTCGGTACCTATATGTACCGAGTTCATGGTTTCCACTCAGGGCAATTCCTAGTCTCGTGCAACCAGACTATTTTTGTCTGCGCAAGCTACGCCGAGCAGAGGTCAAGCGTCTGGTTGAACTAGACTAGACAATTCCGTACTCCTCGTACATGTAGGAGTGAAAATAGTGAATACATTGTTTATATATATATATATCTATTTGTTATTCATCGAATAAGGTAATTATTTCACGAATGTGACAAAATATCTGTATTTTCATCTATATGAAGCACACGCGAAAATATTAAATGATTATGCACACGAATAAAAAAAACATGTACATACTCTGTATACGTACGAGTTGCCTTGATGATGATTTTCCAGTCTATATGTTATCCTCAAAACACATTGCCAGTGGTTAGTTGACTTAAACGTGTTTAAAAACCGACCGATATAGCAAATAGGTATATAAAGCGTTACAATTTAAATAAACTTTAAATCCATATGAAATCGAAAAATTTAGTCAAGTTTTGGTTAAAGGTGTTCCATTTCAAATACAAGGGTGCTCTAAATTGTCGTCTTAAAAGAATCAGATAGACACATATTCCTACATTGGCAGTCTCCTAATTACAGGTTGCAACGTGTTTTGTTGTGTGTTTCCTCATTGGTTAAAGTCATGACAGTGTTATATTATTAATGAAAATCAATACGTTTTTCTTTTCATATTACAGTAAAACATACAAGTTTTAATGAGTTTCTATATGTGTATTTTCCACAATACACATTCAACAAATTACAATAGCCCCTCCATCTAACACAGAATAAGCCTCGGTCTGAACATGCTTGTTATCAGCTACACGTGCGCTAATTACCTTTGTCCATCGGAGGCATCACTCACGACGCTTTATAGTTGATAAGTAGCACTGATTTGATTTAGGAGTCAAATAGGCACACAAACACTTCTCTTTTGGGGGAATAACGAACGCTCGTTATGTAGACGAAGATTCATAAACTACATTGTTTGATTTGCTGTCTGTTAACCTCCCAACCATCCCACGCTCTTTGTAACCCAGGGTTAATGACCATGTGAGAACACGGGAATTGTACATGTAATTATCCAATTATGTACATTGTATTAATTGGCCAACAGAAAAAAAAATCATGATAGGGATATGTTTAGACTACAGCGTGGCAAGACCTACTCTAGAACACCCGGGCGTCCACATCGTTTCTG
Organism: Mizuhopecten yessoensis; assembly: GCF_002113885.1. NCBI lineage: Eukaryota > Metazoa > Mollusca > Bivalvia > Pectinida > Pectinidae > Mizuhopecten > Mizuhopecten yessoensis. The sequence goes on along the minus strand of NW_018480056.1, from coordinate 641,640 downwards.
AGATTCGAGATGTATTGTACTTTTTTACGCTTTTCCGGATTGTCTGACACCCCTTGGACCGGCGTTCCGACTCGGGTAATTATCTTCTATGTAATACTTCCGTCAATACTGTCTGGTCGGTTCAAAATATCGCCAGGGCTAGAATTTCAAAATATTTCTCTATGTTCCTCGATGAAAACATTTTTAAATCTGTTCAAGGGTCCTTTCTACAATATGTTTTTGAAAATATGTCGCCTAGTTAAATACCCATTTGAACGGTTACACATATTATTTTTTAGATTTTTCTTAAATCTACTTCATTTTGATCTCGACTTTGGGCTCCATTGACTCGCTGTTGTGGGTACATTAAGAAATATATACAGGGTAAACGTTTCAAAATGTGACTTTAGAGAAATATCTGGAAATTTACACTAAATGGTGGTGTTCTTGCCATCAGAGGAACCACTTCAATATCAATATTAGAAATTTTATTTTTGTAGTTTCAGTATTCTTATAATATATAATGATTCTGTTAGTATTTTTACAGTTACCTTTCGATAAGCTATAATCATTTGTGCAAGACTAGCCATGATTTGATTATGAAAGAATATATGAGATTTTCTAAATCTTGTTGATATAAGCTTAGTAACGTAAAATATTGTATACGTTTAAATTGAATCATTTATATTGACATAATGTTAAGATCAGACAACAAACCGGTGTGTCGGTGAACTTAAAAGGACCACCCTGAAATAATATCGGCAAAAATACTCATGTTTAAAAAAAATCTATTATAATATAAGAAAGGACGTTATGTCAATTAAGTTTTAATTTTAAGAAAGGTAATGATAATCAGGCGCGTAGGTAGCCCCTTTACCTTGTAAGCCCCGACATGGGGTTGCCGAAAGCAGCCCCCCCCCCC
>NW_018480056.1:633659-640679 GCF_002113885.1 Mizuhopecten yessoensis | reverse complement strand
GTCTTTCATAAACTAATAACCAAATCGTAAACAAGACCATATTTTGGGAATTATTGGACTTTTTAGGTCGAGAGAGTTGGGGGCCGGACGAGCCCCGCCCTGAGGTAAATCCGGCCCCTACCAGGGCAAGTATGGCATGAAGGATAGAGAAGACAATTTACTAATAAGTGTATGGAATTTCATTCAATTCTGTTGGAAAATAAGTCCAGAACAAATCAGTGAATACAAAGAAAAAAATACTTAATTTTTGCGACGTAAAAATATTATTTTTGTGGTCAATTGGGTGACGTTATCAATAGTGACGTCACTTGGCACAATAACAGTTGCATTCGGGGTGGCCGAATGTGCCCCGGCAAAAGGGGCCGAACGTGCCCCGAATTGATATTTTCATAAAAAAAAACACATTGATTGTCTGTGTCCACTGTGCCATACTCGGAGTCGTTTGCGCCAGGCGTGAGTTTCTCAATTTACTCAATCGAGCAGTTTAGTTCCGCCTCAAAACTTAAACTCCACTTTATGGTATCAGCAAGAATAAATAATGTCATGAAAACCTATACTTGTCAAAATCATGTGCAAGCCCGGGCTTATTGGCTTACATGGTAGCTACGCGCCTGATAATTCCAAATTACGCAAGGCAGAAATCCTATTTAACTGCAAACCAGCAACGACGAGTTGACCTCTCGTTTTAAAGTGTGTCATTCTTGTCATTGCTCCATGTGCTGCCTGCGAAGACGAGTTTGTCGTTGTACTTCTAACGACAATTCGTCCCAAATGCGAGTGTCGTGGTTGCATGGTATTTCAGTGAGATAACACTATAAATTTTCCCTAGAATTGCTCCATCATCTGTGAACACCATGTTCGTATGACACCTGCTGTTTCAATGACGCAAACGCGCGAGCAAACAGGCAAACAACATCAATTACTGGGTAAATTTCCCTAAATCATTATGTAAGTAATACACATGGACAGATACGGCGACGCCATTAGAGCGACATGAGCTCTCACCACACGTCGAGTTGTACTGTACGCACACTGTCTTGGTGGTCACAATCCACATAAGTCACGTTTAAATATCACAAAACACATATCTGACATTCGTGTCATTGTGACTAGCGGAACTAGAATCGCTGTCAGCATAACACCATTAGTTTGGGTCGGAGCTATGTTCGGTAATTGCACGGTAATTGCATCCCCCCCCCCCCCCCCCCGCCTCTTACGATCATGCAAAGGGGGCAGCAGGTACAATTATTACGCCCTACCTGCAGGGACTTTCAAAGATATATTCGCTAGTATTTAAATTCGCAGGATAAACCACAACCGCTTGGTACACTTGTATGTGCTTCAACTGTAAATCACATAAGATTCGCGTTTATTTATTTTCAAGATCGTTCTTTCAAAGATATTTTCGCTATTGTTAAAATTTGTAGACAACACCACCGTTTTATTCCTTGTTATAGCGTCTGAATAAGAATTGACGAGAATTTTACATTAACGAACTAACTCCTCGCGAACTAACACACAAATAATCACCACGCGAAATAAAATTTATTCACAGCATGTTAATGCTAAAATGAGTATCCACTTGATTACCAATTGTATGTTTACAGTCATTCTCAATGTACTTACACTGAGTTATACGTATATATTTACATTTGCTCTGCATCCTCCCATTGCAGTGCACTGGTATGGCAAATGTTGTTATGAGACAATAACAACATTTGCTATTTTAGCGTCATCAATCTCTATTGTAACGTCATTAGTTTTATTATCGTCAATACTTCATTTGCTGTTCAAAATATCAAAATAACGCGTTACTACTCTTTCAAAACGTAAGTATAAATAATGAATAGTTTAGCAAATATTGTTATGGTCCTATAACACACATTTCTATTGATGACAAACTTACATAACGCCCAGCCGTGGAAGGAGGTACTTTCCTTGCGTTTAACTAGAGTAAAGATAATAATTTTCTGATTAATTTGTGAAATTTGGAGCACGGTAGACTTGTGCTAGTAGGATGCCGGGCTCGTGACCGACGGGTTGTGGGTTTGAGTCAAGGCACGGCACTGTGTTGTATTTTCAGCAAGATACGTATACTTTACTCCGCTTATTCCAGTCTACCCGGCTGTAAATGAGTGCGTGGTTGAGCAGTACTAAATTGTTGAATGCTTGCTGTGAGCGCCGAAATGGCAGCACGGTTGTATGCTCCCATTGGAGTTGAGAAAGATATTGGCTAGTTGCAAAAGGCCCTATATAACCACGGCTATTAATTTATAATTTGTTAACCGCTTTGAGACGACCTACGAAACTAGGTGGTGATAAAGCGGTATATAAGAACCTCGAATTATTAGTATTGAATATTATTCCCTCTCCTGGTAACGAACACATCACAAGACGTGTAATATACGGCTTTCAGCAGTGTCTTCAACCTACCGTCATTATAATATTTGGTTTTGATTTTTTTCACAATATTAGTCACCCTAGGGATTTGTATTTGATACAAATAACATGATTTTAAAATCAGGATGGTTAAACTTAAACTGTCCACACATGTTTACCACGTGAAACACTTTGAGATGATATGCATGGTGCAGACTTTGTGAAATACTCTAGTATTTCCGAAATCTTCCTGTGATTGTATTTTCGTGGTAATGGTAAAAGATATTACCCGTATTTTGTATATATCCACTGTAATCTTCGAGGAAAGGTAAAACCTTAAAACCCATTTATTTGAAAGTACTGTAGACACGATCGGATACCGCACACCATTTAAACACGATGAGATAACACGGTTTATATGATATTTGTCTGTTTAAATGTATTACAAGTAAAACTTCTTGTAATGTAAAAATAGCCGTATGTCAGAGGAACCTTTGTTAAGGTAAAGGGTACCATTTGAAATCTCAAAGAAGAGTTCCGCACAGAGTTTTGTTTACCTGGAGTAGGCTCCCTTCTTTACAGACGGAGAAGCAACCAACCAACAGCTTTTTTGGTTTAAAATTACACATCTTTCAATAATCTTAATTTTTCATAGGCTTTTTTGGAAAATGAATGGGACACTCATTTCGATAATGTGTATTTACTATTCCTAGCTTGCAACATTGTAACCTTTACTTTGTCACGTAAAGATCCTGAGTTTGACCACTATTTTTGTTTTTGTTTTTTGTTTTACTTTTTTTTGGTGAATATTTAACATTCGAATTTCAAACAACTGTAATTCTTTAAAATGCACCACAGCAAGTGATTTTATGTAATACCTCTTTTAAAAAGGATACAAACAAAATGTTCACAATAATGAAAATGGTCATTATTTAGTTTAACTTGTTGGTGAACTTTACCTTGAACTCCAAGTCTTGTTTGTAATGTCTAAACAAGGTCCTATTTTCGTTATTGTTGTTATTCAGACACTGTTGTGTTTAGCAGCTAGACTCGATAGTAAACAAAACAATAATGTGGATTGTAAATGCAAATTGCAAATGTATAATCGATAGGTTACGGGTTCAAATCTCTCGGAGACCATTAAACCGGACCGCGAGGCAATATAACGTAAAGGTCACAAGGCCATGCGTTCACGCGTGCGCAGTCCACACGAATGATGAATTGGATAGTACTGTGCATGCGATCGAAGTGTGTTAATACATTCCTTTAATTATTCAGACGGGCAATGGGTTCAATGTCGAACTTCTTAATGTTAAACTTACTGCACAAAAAAATGTAGTGAAATATGTCTAGGCCGATATCAAGACGGACTGCATATTTTGGTCGGATAAGAGAGAATGTGTGTGAACCAGGATTAAAGAAAGGGAGAAAGCCTTTCAGGGTCCTACAATTCATGCCAGATTGTAAGGATACCTGGTTGGTCGGTTGGCGCAGTGGATAGCGCACTTGCCTTTCACCAAGGCGGCCGGGGTTCGATTCCCTGATCGGACATGAAAAAGTTGGAGTCACCTGCCCGACCACATGGGTTTTCTCCGGGTATTCCGGTTTCCTCCCACACTAAGACCCCCATGCGCTTACATCCGGGCCAACAAAAGTGATTTATATAAGTTTAAATAACTTGATTCATAATTCTTGTAAAATGAATAAAATATTTAAGGATACCTTAAAATCGGTACTGAAAATATGTGCAGAGTAAAGCCACATTGCAATGCGAACTAGCGAGGATTCCGTTTAAACAGGAAACCAAATAGCAAAGCATCTAATTTCTTACTAAATGTAAAAATGTCAACACCCGAACATAAATCCGGAAAAAGAGAAAACTCAGAATCGTCACCAACTGAACGTATTATATTCCAATTTTGGCTCTTTGTTAATAGAATTTACTGTATCGATACTTTACTTACAATCTTATATGAAGCCAAGAATATTGAATAAGAGTTGGGTAATAATATTCTAACAAAAGAACAACGTTATGTTATTTTTTCTCCTTACCTGCAAGGTCATAATTTTAAGGGGGATACCTTTATGCTCTCGCAAAGAGAATAATCTGGGTTAAGGAAGTCGAAATTAATGTTGTAAAATGCTAGAATTTATGATTCGAAATAGTGTGACAGTGTTCCAGTGGTAGTAAATAAATAGATTTATATATCAGACACGATCCCATGTAGTGCGATATTCCTAAGCCCATCATAACATGTAAATCTTATTTCCATGGGACGTGTATGTGTATGACCTCCAGGCCAAACCACGTACATAATGAGAGTCATAAGCCCTTTAACTGTACGGGTCGTTCCGGAATTATCCGACATGAGATTCCTTTAATACGCCGATTGGGAATTGAGGGACATATTATTTGACGTGACTGCCCGTTGACCGGAGGTATTGGAGTTTGCGTGTCAGTAAGGATAGCCTCGACTCTATTAGATACATGTATGTATGGTGTATGTGAACTCTGTCTTGTACCTAATTATGGCAGTAATCATATCTGGTGCAAAATGTGGAGAAGGGACCACTAAACCCTTCCGAAACACAAGACTCACTTGCAATGACGGTGCCCGGTCCTCACTTCCGGTTGTTGTCCTTTGTTTGTGCCGTCCTAGATAAAATTCGGATTTTCCCTTCGTTCGTTGACAATTTGGTATTTTATGTGTTTTAATTTGACTGCTGTTTATACTAGCGCACGTCCTGACCGGAAATGGACATAATTTGTGATACAAATACTGCTGATCAACTTCGAATACAACGTCCTACTTACTTTTTAGGTGCTAATAGTGTATCATACTATCATACATTCTCATTTCTATTCCAAAAAGTTTCACTCAAAAATCTGTTCTGACTATTCATTCATTTTTTTATTTTATTTTTTATTTTTTTGTTTGTCTGAGTTCATAGGCTGTACCAAAGGGTTTGGATGGCTCTGACGTCAAAACTCTTAGATCATGCTAATTAATTAAGATTCTTGTTAATGTAGCCTACTAATGTGAGATTAGGTACACTAGTTTCTCACGTGCTTACCATGCTATCGCTCTCAAGCCCAAAAATATATTACCAAGGTACAGTGTTAAGAGAAACAAGTCTTGAAACGATTTAATAGTAAAATGTAAGAGTTAGAAATTTTGTTACTATCATGAAAGCGTACATTTTTGTCAATTCCAAGTGACGTCATCAATGTAAATGTAAACAAGCAATGACGTCATGATTGTTACACGTCCTGAATGGAGAGAACACCTTACACTTGTAGTTCGCGCGGTTCATCGCTTGATCGCACGATTTCGACGGAGCACGTACTAGCGATATCAAACGTGGCCAGCACGCGCAGTAACTCAACTAGTTGTGTGTAGCAGTGAACAGCTGGGTTGATACACATCAGAGCTAGACCGACACTGGAAAACACTATAACGTTATTTGTGGATGCATGATGTTACTTATACTATACAGTAAAAAAAACACGTACTGTCTCGCGTGTTTGTTACCATGGTAACAACTACCACAATACTGACATCGGTATTCTGATATAGATGTCCATGTTAATTACTATAGATAGAGACAGACAAACGGACGGACGATGAAATATATCAAATAAATTTAATGGATTAACGATCATCATAAATTTGTCGCTTATTACTACATCTACATGTAGTATAACCCCCTAAGACCCCGTGTATATAACGTAACTCCTTGTCGTACACGTGACATCGGATGGAAGGGGGCGAAAAAGGTGGACGGGCGAACAGACGTATACTACTTGTCACCAGTCCGGTGAAGCAATATCTTTTTCATTCCATAATTTTCGCAAATAAGTTACTGTAAAACAATTAATTTTCGGAAACATATTTTCTGCGGTAGCGGTAAATGACTTGCTCGCGAAGACGCATTTTTTTAACGTATGCTATTTCTCTGCGATTTCAAATTTTAATCTGACGAAATATACCTCCTCGAGGAGTTAAAAAGCATGGCCAACTGAATACAACATGATATGCGGTATTTTACGAAATACGGGAAATATATGGACGTGTCTATTGTATATGTATTGCAGACGCTCATTGGACTAAAGTATCTGGTTATATGTATTGCAGACGCTCATTGGACTAAAGTATCTGGAATGATTTTTGACTTTGATACTTATGTATCTACTTTGATTTGATAGCTGTTCACTGTTCGCGGGATAGTTGGTACCTGTAAAGTTGACATTATGCATTATGACAAGTGGCACAGGAAACGCTTTCCATATAACCGGACATCCGAACTCGCTTCCGGTTTTTTTATTTCACTATTTTGTAATTTGTTTTACGCTTTTTCGTCCTGACTTCTTATTCCCTTGTATGGCGAATCTCTGGTACCAATGTTTGCCTTACCGCGATATACCTCTCCTGGTACACTGCCCCGGAAACTTTTACCTCTCTTTCTTCCGTTATGAGATTCATAATCAAAAGTTGTCAACGAAACATTTACATAGGATGTAAACAAATCTCATCTTGACTGAAAACAATAAAGAAATTACAGGAAAAAACAAAAAACAAAAAACAAATTTCCATTTTTTAGCAGAATGTCAAACAAGACCCAGACGCGGATTTAGGGGGG
>NW_018480056.1:506958-632753 GCF_002113885.1 Mizuhopecten yessoensis | reverse complement strand
GCCTCGCTCCGCTCGGCGACAGATTTTATTCTACGCCCCCTCTTTCGAATATCCTAGAAACGCCCCTGTATATAGCTAGTGCCCTTGGGTGTCGCACTGATTTGAACTTACCGTTTGTTTACCAACTTAGTGATGCCATGAGTATCTCATTAATTAAACAGCAACGATGTTATGGTGTTATTTGTTCTTTTGTACGACAAACGTACAATGTCTGAAGACTAGATTTATATTTTGACGAATTAGGTAATAATGAACAAGTCCCCTGTGGATTCATACATTTGTCATCACCAGGTTGCCCCTATAATAATACCATCTGACTTCTAAAACACGCTGTTGATAGAGAATTTGAACCGAAACTTAAATTTTCTTTCCAGTATACAAAAAAAGTCTTTAGGCCATACTTAAAATATGTTTTTTTCTTCTTGTTAATTAAACATAAAAACAATCCTCAGAACACGGGAAATCGCTTCTGAGACGTTCTAGAAAACACATTTTTATGGGGGAAGATCCCCCAAACCCCCCTTACGGGGAGGGGGTCTGTAACCTCCCCCTCCTCCCGCTACGCGCTCGGGCTGCTGCCTTTCGCCGCACGCCGTTGACTATTAAGAAAAAATTATCGGCCCCCCCCCCCCTTTTAGGAAATCCTGGACCGCCCCTGAGACCTATAACCTATATATCATGACGTTGGACGATGCAAATGGCAAAATGTCCTCCTCCCGAAAGGTGGTTCTGATATTTGATGTGTTGTCAGTGAAACCTACTTTTAAAAATTGCTGACTTGTCATAGCCCTCTCGAAAACAAAAAAAGTCGATAAATAGGTCAACAATGGTAGCATAAAAATGTAGTCGATAAAGTTAAGTAGCTCCCTGGAGATCGTCCTCGATAAATTTATAAATTAGGCAGTACCCCACACGGGCATGTGGTCGTGTGATAACACGCCTCGACATATTGATTGAGCCTAAACACTAAATGGAACATCGTTACTTCAAATTTGATTAAACAAAAAAACAAAAAAACCAGCAACGTCAACTCAGTCCAATCACAGGGGTTCGTTACAAATGTTTGAAATACACATATGCTATATCCTGATATGGGTCACAACACACATAAACACACACACACACATCTCTGATAGAGAACCTGGCGCCCTCGACATATGAAGTAAATGGTTGATATAACTATTAAGCTATGGCAGGTTTTGACTGTGTGTTGTGACCCATACATTTGTAACGAACTCCTGTGATCCAATAGTGTTTCCATATCGCCTCTATGTGTTACCTTGACACGGTTTCATTGTTTAGTTAGTCAACGTCTTTTCCTTGATCGATTTTACTCTTTTTTTCATCGTTGCACCATAGGAATTAGTAATTCATTTATTTTCATTCCTACACAGGAACCTCGCTAATATGGATCGTAGCTATCTGGAAAATAACCCATTCGTAACATGCATGTAACCTGTCTAATCTGACCGGCTGATTTTACAACGCAATACGTTTGATTTGTTATTCTTTACGTCCTTTTAGCAACTAAAGTAACTAATGACGAGCCTGGTTTTGGTTGCGGAGGGAAACCGGCGTACCCGGAGAAAATACATGTACGCGTAGGCTTCGTACCCGCGATCCAGTGGTGGAGGGCTAGTGATCGTAAACGGCCTCTCCAACTATCAGGATGAATTAATCAGGATTAAAAAAAAAACCGGAATGAAATCTGCAATAGAATATGAATATTTGATTGCAAAAGACAGCGTCCGGATTACCTAGGTTTGTTTCTAGGTATAGAACGATCCAAATGCGTGTATCGATTGGTGAAATTTCAGAGAATATCAGCGTGTTTTCCTTCAATGAAAAGCCAATCAACCCATAAAAACGACTTAGATAAATGGCCATAAACAGCACATGCTCACGTGAATGAAATATATCATGAATATTCATAACAATAAACTGTATTATAGTGGTGTAGGATATCTACTAATTCCCTCGTTGAGAGACACTGGATCATTAATCCATTTTTAATACACTGGCGAAATATACACGGAATATTATTCCGGAATTGTATCACGTTGACGGATCGTTCATTACCATATGAAAACGAGGCGATTTCGGTCCCAGATCCTGGACACACATAAATATCGCAGTACGTACAGTATTATCACGATATCTATGTAGGGGAGGGCTAAACAAAAAATCTTTGTTTCCGTATAACTTAACAAAAGCGCACACTTTACACAAAAACGATGCATAATTTTAAAAAAAACCATTCTACACGCAATGTTTTAGGTATAAGACTTAGCTGGAATATAAACTTGTTGAGACTTTCAGTCGTTATAATTTCGTTCGAAAAACAAAGAGAAATGATCTATTGCATGTAAACAGTTAATAATATAATTAACAGAGACCGTGATGATGATATGGAGCTAGATGTAGATGAAAAATAATAAATTAATATTTACATTCTGTGTTGCATTTGCCTATATGTTATTAGTAAAACAAATTCCAGTATATTAGACTGTATACTGCAATTTACAGTGATTCGGTCAGTGTAGGAATACAGTTCCAGGTGTACATATATATATCTTAGGTAAACAAACAAATAGGCCTATAGTCAGAGAACGTTCTGGGTTCGTTAGCATTTAGCAATGTAGGTCATCGCAAAGCATAAAGCAACTTGACAAATTATGACAACATGAATTTATTATAAGATGTGTAGGTACACCACAAAATTATTGTAAGCACCATTCTGGATACAAAATTACCAGGTTTGTCAACGTCATCACACAGGGGCTCGGTTTCGAGATTTTGAGTTATGCATAACATCAGTGAATAACAACAACACTAAAATTCAGCATTTATAAAACCTTGTAAAAGTCGAGGGTATCGACAAGGTTTTAGAATGTGTATCTTCAGTGATGTCTTCCATTACACAAGGCCACGAAACTGAGCCCCTGTGAACGTGGTCCGCTAGCGATGATAATCTGACCGATTAGACATGGAATATGTTTCAAACGAAATGATCTTGGAATCATTATCACCTACTGAAAAGACCACTTTAATTAACAATTTCCGAGTACAAATGCTTCTGAAAATAACGTAATATTCCAGTCGATGTTAAACATAAGCATTTCCGAGGAAACAATCGAGTCCGTCGTCGCCGCATCACTTCCAAATACATGTCATCTATCAATGCGCGAAAAACAGCTTTAATTTTAAACAAGCAGAAGTTATACAATTATTAACAGTTTTTTAACATAAACACACTCATATGAAATAAATAATAAAATTAGGTTTGTGTTCAAACCATTTTATGTGCGTGTGGTTTACAATGACACGAGGAACTATATTATTTCTTCTGGAAAATTCGGCTGTTCTGGAAATTTGAACTTACTGACGTCACTGATATGATAAGAGGGAAATTCATACGTATTTTTGCTTCTCTTACTATACAAAACAAACTGTATAAATGTAAATATAAGCATTGAACGAGCGACATTCTATTTATCTGTCACACAAATTGCATTCTTATCGACAGTATACTGAAGCTGGTAACAGTTCAATGCTTAAATAGAAAGAGGAGAGGATAAATAAATTAAGAATAAAAAGAAGGATTGAAAGAAATAATGAAAGAAAGACAGGAAAATAGACAGAAAAGACATAGTGAATGAGGAATGAAAGTACCAATGTATAACAACCCGATAGTTTTACAATAGTTAACCCTTCTTGTCAAGTAATAAAATATGATATGGTTTTAAGTCTGGATTAATGACGTGTTTTATCGGATGGTTATCTAACGTTTTCTAAAATAAATGTGAGATTGTTGATTGACAGAAACAGAGCTACGGTAAGCGACCATTGAAGTATTGGATGGTGCCGGTCTAGATAAACACATTTGTCTCCCTTGACCCACAGTTTGGCGGACTTTTGCTATTTTGCACAACTGACACTTATAACGCTTAGGCCTAAGTAGCCTGTACATGCATTACATACACTGTTACATAAAGAATGTGAGGAAAGCAATAGGTAAAACAAATTACATTTCTTTGAAAATTGAATATATACATGTATATGTTGTGAACTTGTATCACAGCTGACAGTGCAAGTTAAAAAGCTTTTAATTGAGATGTTTAAAAAATCTTCCTTTTGGTTTTGGTAACCCCTACTCGTTACCAAGCAAGTACATTCTAAAATGTCGGCGCTTATTTAGATATAAACTTTATTATTTTATTTTTGTGTATATTTTTGAATGAAAAATGACTGAATTGATGGGGAGTAAATACATATGTATGTTCTGTATGGTCTGTATCGGGCGTGGCAATGCCACATAGTCGGTCAGTACTGCTACACGTACAGGAACAATACAATACAATTTATTGTATTTCATTGTCACATGTCAATATCACATTAAAGCAATAGTATTCACGTATTGTAAAAATCTATTTTATTTATGTGGTCATAAAAATATTGACATCAAGCAAGCCTGGCCTATGAGACACAGTTTAAGGGAACGCAACGGAAGTACAAAATGTACACATGGTACACGGCAAAGACAATATGTGAAGACAATGCTAAATTGCCATTACGTATTAACAATATGTCTCGGAAACGGATTTATATTAGATATTTCAACTTGTTTCCGGATCCCATTCCTCTGTACTTTGTATGTTATGTGATGTAATGCAACTTAATTTGGAATGAAATAAAGTGTATATTAACAAGTATTTAGATATAGTGTATTGCCGCTTTAGTATATATATCCACATGCAATATTTTGGTCAAAATTTTTCGCAGGGTTCTAGTTTTTGTGCTTTTTTGCGGAAACACTTATCCCAAATTAATTCATCAATTACGTAACATTTTGTGCCATGTCAACTGTACCTCAAGTTCCTGAATACAGATATACCGCAAAGTTGACCGTTTAAGGAAATCTACAAAATGTAAGGACCGCGAAATATAAAGACAAATTTCAGAAATATGGATACCAAAAGTTTAAATATAAAAAAGTTACCGAATTTTGAACTGTTGCTTCATCAAGCATTTCCACTAGGGTGACTTAAATTATTAAGAGTTATGTCCCTTCGGCCACAACTTTTCAACACAGTTCCTAACAACAAATCGGATATCACGGTAGCAGAAGAAATCCACTTAGCTACTGTTTTTTGAAGTAATTAGAATCTATTTGTATTTATATTAAATCCCGGTAATACACGTTGAATGGCCTAGTTACAGTTTCCGTCCTCGGCGAGGTATTTAATCATGCGTTAGCTTACTCCCAACATGGCACGGTGACAGGAGCTTGTATTTATATAAAACGATTCCCTAATGCTGGTTAATGTTTACCTTATATGATAAGTTACTTCTAATGTAGATTTCATCATTTTGTAACCTTGGCAACGAGTTGGACTGATCGAAATTATAACTGTCCACAGTTGGTTTTATTGTAAAAAAGCATATATTTGACTAAGTACGTGTCTTTTATCAAATAGTATACTACACGTTCTGACGGAATTACCAACGGGGTACAAAATGGTTAGCGTCAGTGTGTGGACATCTGACTTGAAGTTCATTCGGTAATATACAGTAAAACCTGGCTTAACTGACACTTGACTCTAGGGACTCCCTGTTAATATACATTTAAACCTGACTTTACTGACGCCTGACTTGAAGGTCATTCTGTAATATACAGTAAAATCTGAATTTACTGACACCTGACTCTAAGGACATCCTGTAATATACAGTAAAACCTTACTTTACTGACACCAGACTATAAGGACATCTGACTTTACTGATACCTGACTATAAGGACATCCTGTAATATACAATAAAACCTGACTTTACTGACACCTGACTGACTTTACTGACACCTTACTTTACTGACACCTGACTTTAATGAAAACATCCTGTAATATACAGTCAAACCTGACTTAACTGACACCTGACTCTAAGGACTCCCTGAAAATATACAGTAAAACCTGACTTTACTGACACCTGACTTTAAGGACATCCTGTAATATACAGTAAAACCTGACTTTACTGACACCTGGCTCTTAGGACATTCTGTAGTACTTTACATGATATTGTGCAGCCCAAAAACTAGTTTAAACTACACTCATTATTTATTTTTCGAATATCAAGCTTGGATTCCTGAACACTCTTGTTTTCAGCCAAAGAGTTCCTCTGGATGTTGGAAAAGACAGGTTTCACTGTAAAGTATAAACTCACTAGACCTGACCGCGTTTTCTAAATTGTACAACATAAACGTTTCTTAGTTTTGATTACGTAGAGATTTAACAGTAACAAATGATTTACGAAAAATTGGCTAAATGTAAAAATACTGAAACTATATACATATGAGATTCGTAATCTTATGAGGAGAAGCGGCGCACGATTATAGATATTTGAATAAATCCTGTTTTGAAATGTTTCTTTTAAGGCCTGGAAAGACTTGATAATTTAAAAAGCCTGACTAGATTGAAAATATATTTATACGCATTGATAATCTCTGATATGTTGAAAGATTATGTACTTAATGAGTAAATGTGTATGCTTATGCATTGATTAAAAAGATATAAAGTAAAGGAAGCAAGTTGAAAATAATTATCAAAGTGGACCACTTGGCAAATATATTTTAGTTTCATATCTGAGATGTTACACTGTAAGTTGACTATACTTTTAAAGATAACAAAGCCTCCATTGACAATGGCTAATTTGTCATAATTGTTAGCCTTAAATGAGTGTTCACAACGCCTAACTTCAATGTGACAACTCAGTTAAGTTTCGTATAAGTCCGCGCAGAGGACGATAGTTGCAAACAAATTGATCGATCTAATTTTAACCTAATTACTGCGCATAGTAATATAATCTCCTCGAGGCTAGATCTACAAAATGCTGACCATTATGTTCTAATGGAGGAAAGTTTACGTGTAATTTACGTTTTACCATTAACTAGACCTACCCCACCTGATCTATCGTACTTTGATATTTTTTTGCTAATATTTTAGCGTTGTTTTAAGTAATTTAGAAATACTTTATGATAATAACAGATGCTCCATCGCTCGAGGTACATTATAGCAATTTGTTGTCAGTTATCGATGTAAATATTATGTATTATGCTTTTACATGTATATATATTTATATCTAGTTGGTATAGCTCACCAGCCTTCTGACAGAGGGGTTATAGATTGGGATCCCCCTGCTGGCAGTTGTTGTATCAGTGAGCTAGACACATTAACAGCACGTGTTGCTCTACCCCGCCTGTCGTATGAGGAGTCTGTACCGTCGTTGATCGAATTATCGTGATTTGGTTACAGATGGAGGTCACTCTGATTGATGTGACTGTAGACCAGTTGACAACCGACACATATCTCTTAAAGTCTCTTTCCAAAAGCCATTAGCCAATAAAAGGTCCTCGGGTTAGAAATGGTTTTGCGCGTTCAACCTGTGCCATTTCTGTTTTTCTGTAATTTACATTTGTACATGTATGCATGGTACATTGCACATATTGCTGAACACGTTCAATGACGATTTCCGTCGGTACCTTTTTTTCCTTAAAAAGTGAAGCCAGCAAAATAATTACTATCAGTGTGTTTATAATAAAAATACATTGTTTTGGTAAATTCTCTAATATATACAATGTACAGTGAAGTCTTACTGCCCTACTATTATCTACAGGCACTAGATGTTTTGGTTGGATAACGCAGTGTGTCGGTAGAGATAGGTTTAAAGATAGAATGACCAATCTTCGGGACCGAAAAATCCTCTTATATCTGACGGGGTGCCCTTGAGGTAGTCAGGTGCCAGTAAAATATAGTTGGACGGTCGTCCTAATTTAAGTCTCGAACATGTTTAAATACACATGTGTTTCTGATCGGAAAGGGGTGGGGTGGTGGGGTGGGGGTGCAAACCTTTATTGTGGGATGAGCAACCCTTTGTTGGAGGAGGGGCAAATTGTACTGCTCCATTACTTGTATTTATCTTCAAAATTAAGAGACGCACTTCGACGAAATTATCTCTGGAACTTTTAACGCCATGTTAGGTTTTTAAAATCTCTTTAATTGAAGTTTAAATGTAATGAGACGTTTTGCGCATCTTTCATCGTTCTAACCGATCATTTTACCAGAAACTGCAATCTAATATATTTGTCTTTTCTTCTTTTTCATGTCCATTGCTGTTGACTCTCCCTATTAGGTAAGTCTTTGTTCACCTAACTTTGTTTACCACACACCGTATTTCAAACACACCTTCGTCTTAAGCAGTGCGTGATTGGTTATTTCGCTACGAACTTCCTGTTTTGCGTAGCGGGGTATAATCTCGTTCATTTTCGCCGAACATATTAACAAGTGATCATGCGTCTGGTTGAGTGAGAAAACGAAGAGAAGATGACTATGTTTATACATGTACGCTTAAATTCCTAAACGGTTATGTGATGCAGTGTTAAGGGTGATAGTTCTTAACGACGACGATTTGTTATCAGTCAGTGACGCTGGTGACACAGTTCCGGCGTCACCGAACGGTAAGTTGATATTAACAACACATTTTGATCATGTATACACCGTCAGGAAATTAAAATTTAATTACAATCAGACGCTAAAGTTACGGTATCGCGATATGTGAGGATATCATATCGTAGAGAAATTATCTCAATTAGATTGTGGAAATCTGATTTGTAAAACTATACCGATTACGCTATTTAGGAAACAAAAACTGAAGACTTACTTAGTTCATACATAAACTCCATAGTACCCGCGCACTCGGTCATTAGTCGAGACCATCTATATAATTAAATATGTCTTCATAAAATGACGTCATACTCGAAGGGGGGCGGGGACTGTGGTCCTCAACTTAAGAAATTTCTGGATCTTTTCCAGCCAAGACGCTGAAACAAAAGCTATAGGGCATATTAGAGCCCAAAAAAACATTGCACGCGAAACTTGATTTTTGGTATGTTTGTTTATTGGGTTCTGTGTCGTATTTAAAGCTAACGTCATTTAATGAAATTGTGTTAATAGGAATCTGTCGGTAGTTAGGTCCTTGAACTACTTCCTTGTAGATATATAATAATTAGAGATTTCAAAGTGCAACCGCACTCAGACTATTAAATGTTTGGGTAACTGAGCAANCCCCACAATAATTTATCAGCGTTTGGTTTGCCTCCTTTTGACCTTATCTTTGGTTTCATGGTGATTGTCTTGGCTTGACACCCCTCGTCGTATAGCGTAAATGACATATAAAATATCCAAACGAAGCACGCATGTCCTTATTGGTAAAAAATGTATATGTATAGTGATCTAACCGCACGTTCTGTATTCGCACTCGTTGGGTTGTCATTATAAATTCATGTCTGATTTCTCCAAGATTCCCACACACGACGGGGGAATAGGAAATGCATCGCACATCCATATAACGGTTGAAGAAACATGGTTACATTATTGTGTAAATGATATAAAACGCATGCAACGTATACCGACTTACGCTGAGAGCTGCGCCGTCTTTCACACAGCTTGCGGATATCATTGGGTTTGATAAGCTATCCGTAAATGACGAATAATTCATGAATCACACCTACAAGGAATGACTTAGATAGGAAATGTACACGTTCTGGTGAAATGTATATATAATGAACACATTGAAAATATGTGGTATCTAGAAATCAATTAAATGTACTTTTGAAGGCGTTATCCCTATAATCCAGCCACGTTGCCGTAAACCGGAAGTGGTCATTGTGTTTATTGATATTTACATCAGACGCGTAGCTTCCTATACATGTGCACTTGTAAACAGATGAATCCACTAACTTTTCAAACAGAAAAGGAAAAGGAAACAAAAACACTGCTTGTAGACCCCCTGACCCCCTACCAAAGTCCTGCTCTTGACCTACCCCTAAATAAATAAACATAAAACAATGGCTAGCTACGTATACGTCCCTGACAATTTACGTTATCGTACGTAGTGATCACTGAATATTCACAATTCTTATTGCTATCATTCTGATTGGCTGATTCCAACGTATCTTGGTTGGTGAATTTGTCTCCTTGTGATAGAACGAATCTGTTGCCGACTGTGGAGTTATCTCATTAGGGTCAATCGAACCAAACAATTTCTTCGATTTTTCATTTAAATCTATAACATTAGGGATCCTTCGCGTCAAATAGCGGTAATCTGTAACATTAGGGAACCTACACGTGATCAAATAGCGGTAATCTGTAACATAAGGGAACCTACACGTCAAATAGCGGTAATCTGTAACATGAGGGAACCTACACGTGATCAAATAGCGGTAATCTGTAACATTAGGGAACCTACACGTCAAATAGCGGTAATCTGTATCATTAGGGAACCTACACGTGATGAAATAGCGGTAATCTGTAACATTAGGGAACCTACACGTGATCAAATAGCGGTAATCTGTAACATAAGGGAACCTACACGTGATGAAATAGCGGTAATCTGTAACATTAGGGAACCTACACGTCAAATAGCGTAATCTGTAACATTAGGGAACCTACACATGATCAAATAGCGGTAATCTGTAACATAAGGGAACCCACACGTGATGAAATAGAGGTAATCTGTAACATTAGGGAACCTACACGTCAAATAGCGGTAATCTGTAACATAAGGGAACCTACACGTGATCAAATAGCGGTAATCTGTAACATTAGAGAACCTACACGTGATCAAATAGCGGTAATCTGTAACATTAGCGAACCTACACGTCAAATGGCGGTAATCTGTAACATTAGAGAACCTACACGTGATCAAATAGCGGTAATCTGTAACATTAGGGAACCTAAACGTCAAATAGCGGTAATCTGTAACATTGGAGAACCTACACGTCAAATAGCGGTAATCTGTAACATAAGGGAATCTACACGTCAAATAGCGGTAATCTGTAGGGGAAGTAACACAAGGTAGAATTAATTTAGGTTGTTCCTCGTATTATAAATTTATATTAACCTCGTATGTTAACCTTGTGCAAATTATCAGAACAGCAGTTTAAATTTGTGAGATGTACATGTACTCTAACCATGATTACTGTCGTAAAACGGGAGCAAGAACATTTATTTTTCTATTTAAACATAATTATTTACGTAACCAACTAAAACAAAAGAAAGAAGTGTTGAAAAATGTCCCCCTCGAGACCAATAATGAGACAAAATGTTAAATAAATCTCGAAAACTAATTACTAATTACCCGTAAAATTCAATAATTAACACGATGGAGCGACAACATACTACCGGAGCGAGAGCTAATTTGTCAACCTTATAGGGTATTAGCTGTACTTTTGAAAAGAATTGTCGAAACTTCTCAACAACCTGTCCTACATTAGTGTACAGAGTCGCATGATTGACTTGCACTCTCACAATCTATAGTGTTGTTGTTGGAAAAAATCCCCCGCGGAAAAAACTGAGTCGATTTAACTTTCGTAGGCGAACATTTCCCGAAGGTTATTTTCTCTATTTAAGTATTTTGGTGAACAAATATCTTGGCTCAAAGATAAGGATAGTCCACATAAGTGATAGCGAAATTGGAGCAAGTCCCTCTGGACTCTCAGAGAAAACACCTCTCGCGAGAGTTTGTAATGTCACCCTTTAAACAAATCGCTTGTCACGATGAACAGACAGGAGTATTAGTTAATGGTGTATGTATTCGAATCCAAATTGTCATTGACTTGAATTTGGAATGTGGCCACACCGAGCACCGAGAAGATTAATGTTGTACCTGTACATGTTGTACATAATACATTTAACCATTCGTTGGTATTACGTCTATATACATCTGTAGCAATTTCCGTTGTCATCTCTCTAGATAAACATACTTAGTCAAAATCACGTGGATGTTTTCTGAACTAAAATAATTCAGGTCTTTCGGTCATTCTTCAAAAATCCAACCAGGTAATTCCGTCAAAAGTCGGAAGTTTTTACTTTTTGTATAGACATATATACCTTGGGGATCTGCCATCATGATATAGCATGACAGAACCTTTACATGTAAGTTTGAGGACCATTCCGAGCTATGAGGGGGTAAAGTGGGAAACATCCTTATTGGTCTCTTTTTTTTTCAATATTATAATCCTTGAACAATCAGCCAGATCTCGTGCACGAGACTATACCAGAGATATCGATGTATACCCACTTTTGCTTGTATTTATTGAGACCTTCAAGTCAATCGGTATTACAATCTGAGGTCAAGAATTCAAACCCAGGTCGTGCCTCGCTGAATGTTTACACCAGAACACCGTTGTTGATTATATAAAGTATTTCAGATTATTTTTACTAATTATCATAAAAGTCTCAAAAGGTATGGTTTTCTTTTCAAAAACAATTTATCAAAGCTATATATAGTCAAGTAGTTTCCCACCCGTATATTACAGTCGGTTTTTGGCAGTCGTACAGGGATTCTTAACTGTCCAGTCCATTTGTACACGACCACCTGTTATAAAGTTCTATCAATATATCGATCTTATTGGTCATTGCCCTGAACACTGCTCTCTTTAATAGGCTAAATGATCGATGGCACCGATTGGTCTGCTAATCCACCGAGTCCGGTGAATCTGTTGTTATCGATGCAGCAGATCTTGGTCAATACAGCTCTTGTTCTGTCTCACAGGGATGCTTAACTGTTACAAGTACCATTGTCTGATACGGTAGACACTATCATGTTGTGATCAGTTTTATTTTATTAAAAACTGATATATATTTTTTATTTTACGTTCAATATTTACTAAAGGTTAAATCGTGCATGTAAATGCTCTCGAATATTTTCAGTTTGGCTATCAAACACACATTCTGGAACGCCAGCGATCCTTCATTTTTGACAATTATGAAAACATTTTATGCTGCCATATATTAATGTTATCCATCTCACAAATCAATAATAGCGTGAAAGATGCAATACATTTGTACGAAAACAAAATAAAATCAGTGTTTGTTGTTTCTTTGATAAATCACGCGTACTCATTTACACCTGGTCACGTGGCGATTGTCAATCAGAATATTAATGACCAAATAAACAGCCCCAGTGCATAAATTTCACTAGATTTTAATTGAAAAATGGGTATGCGTTGATGATATATTTACTAATTCATAAAGCAACGGTGTATGATCCTTATCAGGTCGTTTCAGTAACCCCCCACTGATTGGTCAGACGTATATACAATCCCAGGTGTCCATCGACACCTCTTTGTCCGAAGCTGCCCGATTATTTACCAATAAACGCCGTCCTTCGAATGTGTGTAATGCAATTACGTCTGACGACGTATGAGCGGTATCCATTTAAACTTGTGAATTATCTTACATATGTACGTGTACAGAACTGACCCCCGATGTCAGTATTCATAACACCTATATGGACTAATTTGTGTTAACTATATATCTGTGGGGTTCAAGCTGAAGCTGTTGACCCATATAAACATTCATTGACATACTAATTCGGATTAACAACCTTGAAACTAAGACGGAACATTTGGGTATTGTTATAAATGCTGCTGATGGTGCTCTGATACCAAAATTAACAACCGCTCTATAGGTGTCTACATACGATTTACCTGAGATTTCATTTCGGACTTTCCACCTGCAAATGTTCCCACGAGGGAGTACGTATATGTTGTTATATCAATGATGAGGCTATAGAGTACGTTACATGTAGTTGCACTTCTAAGATATCTATGATTGATATACCTGGTAGTATACAGTAGATAGATTCCAATGAATACCTGGATTTTCTTACTGAGAATGAGGTTACATTTGTAACTGTTGTACAGGTATATCATTTATCTGTCTTATCCTGGATTAGATGTGCCTGTATTTCTGGATTAGTTTGGATTGTATCTATGGATCACGTATGTTTGATTATCTGGATTGATTAAGATTGTATGTCTGGATCATTTATAACTGCATTTCTAGATTGCAAATGATTGTATTTCTGAATTCACAAGGGTTGTATCTAGATTAGAAGGATTGCATTTTTATATTGAATAGGATTGCACTTCAAGATTGACAAGGATCTTATTTCTAGATTGCGAAGGGTTGTATTTCAAGATTGCTAAGGATTGTATTTCTAGATTGACAAGGATTGTATTTCTAGATTGACAAGGATTGTATTTCTAGATTGACAAGGATTGTATTTCTAGATTGACAAGGATTGTATTTCTAGATTGACAAGGATTGTATTTCTAGATTGACAAGGATTGTATTTCTAGATTGACAAGGATTGTATTTCTAGATTGACAAGGATTGTATTTCTAGATTGACAAGGATTGTATTTCTAGATTGACAAGGATTGTATTTCTAGATTGACAAGGATTGTATTTCTAGATTGCAGTGTAGTTTTAATTATATGTCTAGATTGCAGTGTAGTTATAATTATATTCCTGGATTGCCATTACTCATTTATCTGGATTAGACCTCATTGTACTTTTGATTTACCTATTTGTATTTACTTCAACTGCATAAAGCAACAGTAGGTTCCGAAAATAGAACATATGTATCTAGCATACTGATTACAGTTCTAAGGTGCGGATGATGTAACTAGGATTCAACTGTTTTTTACCTGTGACTTTTGGATTACCTATCTGTAGACGGCAGCTATGCGTCAAGTGTCTTACAAGGTCCCGGCCGATATTTTGGTGAGTACTTCCGGTTTTGATATCCAACTCAGAAACGGTGAATAATGTCTATATATGAATTGGTAAATCTTATCAAGCTAAATGCAGATTTCAGGATGATAATATATATAAATACTACGTGAATAACGCTTAAGTCGACATTAAGATTGATATGTTAGCGGTCGTAATGTAACGGAACTGGAATAGGTCAATCGCCGGCGACCGGATGGCTCCATTGGTAGAGGGTCAGTCTCGGTGGGTCTGTAGAAGCTGCAAAATTTACTGCTTGAAAATGTAGAAAGACAGGAGGGGGAGCAAATGACCCCACCCCTCCGCAAGTTACAGCCATGATTGTACTTCATGCATTCATAATGTACATGAAAAAACCCTTTAAACTCTGTCGTAATTCCCTGGTTCCTGCACATAAGTAAAATAACTTCCCAACTTGCACGCTGTTTCCTTAAGCAGAACTATAACAAAAAACATTGACGATTACAAACAAATATCTGCTCCACGTGCTACTTGTAAGTTGAGAAGTTTGTTTTTCTCTTCTACTGTTGTCATAGCGGTGTGGAAGTAAAATCAGGTTATATGTAATTAATACCTAGCAAGGACATATATCGTCTGTCAGTTCGAACCAACAAATAGTTGTTCCTAAAGACCAAAACAGTACTTATGTGGTCTTCGATTTACTCTTCCGGATGAACATGTACCTAAAACATTCCACTATATTGATTTAGTATCATCTCTTAAAATACACCTTTAATTTACATTCGTAAACACACGCATCAATCAACGGCTTAAATTGTGTCTCCAGCACAGCCTCCGCAGCTGGTTTAATCTTTAAATGAATAAGAAGTGTCGCTTACAGAGGAAATGATATATATATTGTAAGACCCTTTGATAAATATCTTTGTTTATTCAAATCGAAGGTGCGGCGTTGGCCAAGTTGTCAATGCGTCTGACAATCTGCAACGTGTACCACTACAATGTAACTCTCCACCACTGGGTCGTGAGTTCGAAACCTACTAAGGGCAGTTGCTTCGGTGTTTTTTTCTCCGGGAACTCCGACTTTCCTCCACCACCGAAACCTGGCACGTTCTTAAATGACCTTTACTGTTAATAGGACGTAAAACACAAACAAACCAAACCCACTTATCAAATTGATAAGGCGTTACATTATGTTGAGATCCGTGTAATTTTTGCTACTGAAGAAAGCGATGTATTACATCCTTCACCGACAACATCACGAAGATGTACCCATCAGTTCTTGCTCGATTAAGAATCCCTGACCCTCGGGACTGTTGTTTTTACAATAACATCCCCTTCACGTCCCTTTTTTTTTATATAATTGAGCAAGGACAATTTCGTTGACCAGGTATATATGTAGCTCAGTCGGTTATAGGGAGAGTGAAACAGTCTTGAGATCAAGGTTCGAAGCCAGGTATAGACCGCTAGAATCTTTCACACTCAGAGAGCTGTTGTTGATTATATTTTGTTTATTTCATCCATACTAGTTTTCATAAAAGTCGCCTGAGGTATGTTGTTTTCAGAAATGAGCTGTCAAAACTAACGTCATTCATGTAAAAAAAAATAACACTATCCAATGCGTGGTCACATATTTTGGCAGTGGTTTGGGGATCTTGAATAATTTGATATGTTTAAATCTGTACAAGTTCTTTGAAGTGTTGTTCATACGATATATATATTAAGTCTTTCTTTTCTTTATGTACTTTGCTTCCAAAATTATTATTTAAAAGGATGACAACACCTTGTGAGTTATATTTAAACGAACTGAAGTAGCTAATATACCTCCATTCATTTTTAATTCTTCCGTAAAAATATGTTGTGTCGTGAAGCTTCAAATTTAGTGTTCGTCACACAATAATTATATATAATCAACGACACTTTATTAAACGCTGTCCTATACGATAGTGCTGTTGGTCAATAATACGAAACTACTGACAAACTGTGTAACTTGACTCCTGCCATGCCGCCGGAAAGTAACGATGAAGTACTGTCGGTTATGACATCGATCGATACTTTGACGGATAGCCGGGTGAACGAGGGATCGATGTGACATTAATACAGAACAAACTAGTTTGGTATGAACAGCTGGCTGAAATTATCCCCCTGGGAATCCAAATATAGCTTTTGGGTTCAAGCCGGCGCATTCGAATCAGATGACAAAATATATTTACAGTGCGTTCGATTGCAATCATAAAAGCGGGTGGATGTCATGCGGTGTGAAATTGATTATTGCGATCCGTTTCAGACAGAACGATGTTATCTTCTTTAAAAAGAAATGATTCGGTCATGCTAATGTTATTCCTTACAATGTGCGCAATACGTTCGATCTCGTGTACACATGTATTGACGTGACTGAGGGAGATACAATTTGTATGAGTCAAAGTACTTACACAGCAGAATCTCATCAATGCGTACTATGGTAATCCTATTGAATAATTAACTATTGCAATTTTGTTACTCTAGAAAGCTTGTTCAATATCACAACATCAGGACTTTAGAGGTGAACGAGTAAAAGCAGAAAAGCAATCCTGCACTAATATGGAATTTGTGTAATAATTGAAATAATGGTGGCCGTATTTCATCAATTGGGACGGAGGACACATCCACTTTCGTGAAATTCTTGTTATCATTGATATACATTAATGGTTTTTAATGATGTGCCGATGTAATAACCGTAACGTTCCATCCTTCCTGTCGGTGATGTAAAGACTATACATGTTGTACAATGTAACCTACTGCTCGATTATCACGAGGAGATTAGTGTGGGAACTCCTTTGGTTTTAGTAATTATTTGGTTCCTATTTACATGGGACCAGATAACGACCGAAATAGACCTTCTGAACCCGATGCAATATTTGAAATACTTTTATTTTATATTCGTTACTTCTTATACCTGTCGCATAACTGGCATTTTTGTTTTACGTTTTGGTTGTGGTGGTGAGCGTTCGCCCCACCGATTAAGCTCATGGATTCTATACCCTAACTGAGACAAATCAAAGTCCTTATTTTAGTACTTACTGGTCTTTGATTGCTGGTTATTTTTTAAGGAAACCCATACCACTGAAAAAACATACCTCGCAGGATGTAACAAAATATAATGAACAACTGTGTTCTGACAGTAAAATTTGAACTGGGCTAGACCCGGATTCGAACCCTAAACTTCAGATTGTTTAACCATCACTGTAACCGATTGAGATTTTAGTTCGACGGAAGTGTATCCAAACGGAAGTTAAAGGGAGGTAACTGTTGATAGTGAAAACGGAAAATCCAGGTGAAGGGGAGCTATAGGCAAACGAATGCAAATAACAAATACTATTCATTACGGTCAAACGGTATCTGCATATCAGCTCTGTGTGTCAGGCACGGGTCAGGTAAAACTCGGCACTCATCAAATTGTTATTTACCTGTTCTGTTACCTTGGAGCCAAACCCATTCTTGACAGCCTAACGGTCGCTGTAATACTGTGTAACACGCATTGTGAAATTGTATAATCTTGATTATTGTGATGAGAAATCACAGATATATACACAGTGTACATTATCGCATACAAGCCTTCCGTTTTTTTGTCGTTCAGTAATTTTGATCTACAAATGATACCAAATCGCACAGTTGTGCGGAGAAAAGCGCACAACGGGGCGAACGATTGCAAAATCGCACAGTTGTGCGCACCATGCGGACGGTGTGTGAACGATATATGCACGGTGTGCACACGCTATTTTTTGTGCGTTGTGCGGTCCCACAACTGTACTTCCGCGTGACCAGGTTATGGCACTTCAGTGAGATAGCACTTTAAAATGTCCTTTTACCCATCAACACTCTTGAGGCTTTTATGCAACAATTTATTCCAAGGAGCGCGTAAGCTTCGTACTTCATGATAATCTGACATGGCAATTAAAAGAAGAAAAGGTGTATTTTATTGTTAAAATCTTATAATCATCAAACGAATTGAAAGGATTCCCATCGCTGTGCATGCTAAATCGTAAAATCGAAAGGATTTGAGGGCGATTGCTTCAAAGGCGCGCTAGAGAGTCCCGTATCTCGGTCAACACTGTAAACGCGCACTTGAAACTGGTTTCCAAGCACTAATACGGCTTGTATAGAAAACACATTCACTGTGGGACTTAAATGAAAAAAAAATATAAAAAAAGGTGAAATAAACGAAATATATCCCTGAGAGTAAAAAGTCAGCGCGGCTATATCAGGATTCGAACCCTGAACTTCAGATGTTAAGGTGTCGCTCTTACCGACTGTGTTATCTCCTGGTCAACGGAGGTGTCCTGGCCCAACTGCGCTACAATTTTATTTAAAACGAAACGAAGGGGAGGTAACTGTATATACGATAAACTGGAGTGCAGTGGGACAGGGATAATTAAGGGGAGGTAACTGTATACAGGGATCATTAAGGGGAGGTAACTGTATATACGATAAACTGGAGTGCAGTGGGACAGGGATCATCAGGGGGAGGTAACTGTATATACGATACACTGGTGTGCAGTTGGACAGGGATCATTAAGGGGAGGTAACTGTATATTTACGATAAACTGGAGTGCAGTGGGACAGGGATCATTAACGGGAGGTAACTGAATATACGATACACTGGAGTGCAGTGGGACAGGGATCATCAAGGGGAGGTTACTGTATATTTACGATACACTGGAGTGCAGTGGAACAGGAATCATTAAGGGGAGGTAACTGAACATACGATAAACTGGAGTGCAGTGGGACAGGGATCATTAGGGGGTAACTGGATATACGATAAACTGGAGTGCAGTGGGACAGGGGTAATTAAGGGGAGGTAACTGTATACAGGGATCATTAAGGGGAGGTAACTGTATATACGATAAACTGGAGTGCCGTGGGACAGGGATCATTAAGGGGAGGTAACTGTATATTTACGATAAACTGGAGTGCAGTGGGACAGGGATCATCAGGCGGAGGTAACTGTATATACGATACACTGGTGTGCAGTTGGACAGGGATCATTAAGGGGAGGTAACTGTATATTTACGATAAACTGGAGTGCAGTGGGACAGGGATCCTTTTAGGTGAAGTCGGTTACAGGCGAAACATCAAACAATATCAGGGATAAGATTACGTCTAATGTGAGGTAACTGTATACAGGGATCATTAAGGGGAGGTAACTGTATATACGATACGCTGGAGTGCATCGGGGCATGGATCATTAAGGGGATGTTACTGTATATACGATAAACTGGATTGCAGTGGGACAGGGATAATTAAGGGGAGGTAACTGAATATACGATACACTGCAGTGCAGTGGGACAGGGACCATCAAGGGGAGGTTACTGTATATTTACGATACACTGGAGGGCAGTGGGACAGGAATCATTAAGGGGAGGTAACTGAACATACGATAAACTGGAGTGCAGTGGGACAGGGATCCTTAAGGGGAGGTAACTGTATATACGATAAACTGGAGTGCCGTGGGACAGGGATCATTAAGGGGAGGTAACTGTATATTTACGATAAACTGGAGTGCAGTGGGACAGGGATCATCAGGCGGAGGTAACTGTATATACGATACACTGGTGTGCAGTTGGACAGGGATCATTAAGGGGAGGTAACTGTATATTTACGATAAACTGGAGTGCAGTGGGACAGGGATCATTAGGGGGTAACTGGATATACGATAAACTGGAGTGCAGTGGGACAGGGGTAATTAAGGGGAGGTAACTGTATACAGGGATCATTAAGGGGAGGTAACTGTATATACGATAAACTGGAGTTCAGTGGGACAGGGATCATTAAGGGGAGGTAACTGTATATACGATACGCTGGAGTGCATCGGGACATGGATCATTAAGGGGATGTTACTGTATATACGATAAACTGGAGTGCAGTGGGACAGGGATCCTTTTAGGTGAAGTCGGTTACAGGCGAAACATCAAACAATATCAGGGATAAGATTACGTCTAATGTGCTAATTCTGTTGTACAGTTTAAATGCATGTATTATGGTAAAGTTATATTTTATAAGCTGAAAATTAAATCATCATAAGTTCAACTTATTCATAATTTCAGCCTATCATTGAAGTCTGTCTTGGTATGTCATATCATTGAAGTATGTCCTTGATTGTCATATCATTGAAGTCTGTCCTTGTATGTTATATCATTGAAGTCTGTCTTGGTATGTCATATCATTGAAGTATGTCTTGGTATGTCATATCATTGAAGTCTGACTTGGTATGTCATATCATTGAAGTCTGTCTTGGTATGTCAAATCATTGAAGTATGTCCTTGATTGTCATATCATTGAAGTCTGTCCTTGTATGTTATATCATTGAAGTCTGTCTTGGTATGTCATATCATTGAAGTCTGTCTTGGTATGTCAAATCATTGAAGTATGTCCTTGATTGTCATATCATTGAAGTCTGTCTTGGTATGTCATATCATTGAAGTATGTCCTTGATTGTCATATCATTGAAGTATGTCCTTGATTGTCATATCATTGTAAAGTGGTCACCCTTTTTTGTTTGACAGACTTTTATTAACTGTATTGACTATTTCATAGGGGACTCCCTCCCTTTGTTAGAGCATATTTCAAATAACTGAATATACTTCCGAGTATATTTTAAATAACTGAATAACCGGAAGTAGATTTGACTTGTATTCTTTCTTCATGTTTCATTTGGGAGTTTCCCGGATGGGTAAGAACATTTTTCATATAACTGAAGAACCTGAAGTAGGTGTGGCTCATGATCTACATTTTGTTTCACTAAAGAGTTTCCCTGCTGTTTAACAGATTTCAAATACCTGAAGAACCGGAAGTAGAAATGACTCATAATCTCAATTTCTGAATCACTAAAGAGTTTCCCTGCTGTGTTAGGAAATATTTTAAATTACTGAAAAAATAAAAGTATATATGGTTCGTAATCATTATTTCTGTTACAGAAGGGAGTTTCCCCTTTGTGTAAGAACCGGAAGTAGAAACATACATTTTGTAATATCCACTATCTGCTTGTCTTTAAGTATTCTTATACTTTTATGTCGTTACAGTTATTCTGAAATTGTCGTTTACTATTTTGCAGAATAACAATAACTTATCTACCTGTTGACTGGGATTGATCATTCACATAAACTGACATACGATGACAGTTTCATTTGACAATATTCCCAAACACCTGCCTACCAGACCAATCAAAGTTATTCTCCAGACACTCATTAAATCTTACGTCACTCCACGACAGAAAAACTCGAGATTACATTTGTTAAGGAGAGTAATAACGTCTGGGTTCGTCCGGTAATCCTTTATCGTAAATACGTTACCGTCCTCCCACCATTAGTACTAAACTAAGACAGATATTTATTGACAGCGTGGGGGTATCTCAAAATATATCACTTAGTCTGGTGGGTCTACGATAGGACCTGCTTTGATTATGTCAATTAGCTAACTAATACATTCATTGTGTGATCAATGCTATAAGATTTTTATATTAACAGGTTTTTCATCCAGAATGAAAAAACTCAGTTGTTACGTTTTGTTCATTGTTAATGGAATTCTTTAAATGAAGCAATAATAGCACCACACGGATTAGTAATACATGTATTAATAAACAATGATAAACGGGTAGGACTAGGCAACATACATTAGCTGATTGTTTTGTTACTGATAATTCAAAAAGAGCATAGTTCTTAATTGATGCTTAAGCCTGTTGTAAAAGTAAACACGTGTAAGAAGAGAAATATTTCGATCAAATTATCCGTATTTGTCTGAAACGTTTATATGCTACACTGAAACATGATTATGCGTCATATGTTCTCCTATTAATTACCATTGTTTATCGATTACTAGCACATTTGTGTCGCTAATGACACTTAGCTGTAGTGTTCGTATTGATTTTCTTTGGCTATTTGTAACCAAGCTACGGATTGGCTGATTGCGAACCATTTGTCATTTGAACTGCCACATCCTGTCTACAAGTCAGAACTACCACAAACCGGATGCCAGTCATTGCGCATGATCGTTAATCAACTAGTGTCCGGCCTTCCACACGAATATATCAATAGCCGACACGATTTTCTCATTGTATATCGGCAGAATTCGTAGACCAATAATGAATACATATTCATGTTAATTCAATTTCCCGAAATGAGGGGAAAATTATGACGAAAAGACATATGCCATGGACGATTGTCAATGTGATAGTCTATTAACGCTGTTGGAAATCAGATCTACACAGGAGTATGAAGAATGATTAGATTTATCCTGATACAACAGAGGTTTATTTGTGAAAGACATTCGAGACTGACAATATGACTGCGGTTTAGTCCTCTGACAATTCCAAGTTTAAACTTCAGTCTTACAAAGTACCTTTTAATTAAATAGTATCCAGAACTACAGGATAGTTTCCTGTGACGAATCGGGGAAAGACTAGACCTAGCGCTGTCCCTCTGTATGTCATAAGAGGAGAATAGACCTAGCGCTGTCCCTCTGTATGTCATAAGAGCAGAATAGACCTAGCGCTGTCCCTCTGTATGTCATAAGCGGAGAATAGACCTAGCGCTGTCCCTCTGTATGCCATCAGAGGAGAATAGGTATGTCATAAGAGGAGAATAGATCTAGCACTGTCCCTATGTATGTCATAAGAGGAGAATAGACCAAGCACTGTCCCTATGTATGTCATAAGAGGGAAATAGACCTAGCACTGTCCCTCTGTATGTCATAAGAGGAGAATAGACCTAGTACTGTGTCTCTCTGTATGTCATAAGAGGAGAATAGACCTAGCAGTGTCTCTCTGTATGTCATAAGAGGGAAATAGACCTAGCACTGTCCCTCTCTATGTCATAAGAGGAGAATAGAACTAGCACTGTCTCTCTGTATGTCATAAGAGGAGAATAGACCTAGCATGGTCTCTCTGTATGTCATAAGAGGGAAATAGACCTAGCACTGTCCCTCTGTATGGCATAAGAGGAGAATAGACCTAGCACTGTCTCGCTGTATGTCATAAGAGGAGAATAGACCTAGCACTGTCCCTATGTATGTCATAAGAGGGAAATAGACCTAGCACTATCCCTCTGTATGTCATAAGAGGAGAATAGACCTAGCACTGTCTCTTTGTATTTCATAAGAGGAGAATAGACCTAGCACTGTCTCTCTGTATGTCATAAGAGGGAAATAGACCTAGCACTGTCCCTCTGTATGATATAAGAGGAGAATAGACCTAGCACTGTCTCGCTGTATGTCATAAGAGGAGAATAGACCTAGCAGTGTCTCTCTGTATGTCATAAGAGGAGAATAAACCTAGCACTGTCTCGCTGTATGTCATAAGAGGAGACTAGACCTAGCAGTGTCTCTCTGTATGTCATTGTCCCTCTGTATGTCATAAGAGGAGAATAGACCTAGCACTGTCTCTCTGTATATCATAAGAGGAGAATAAACTTAGCACTGTCTCTCTGTATGTCATAAGAGGAGAATAGACCTAGCACTGTCTCTCTGTATGTCATAAGAGGTAATATACCTAGCAGTGTCTCTCTGTATGTCAAAAGAGGAGAATAGACCTAGCAGTGTCCCTCTGCATGTCATAAGAGGAGAATAGACCTATTACTGTGTCTCTCTGTATGTCATAAGAGGGAAATAGACCTAGCGCTGTCACTCTGTATGTCATCAGAGGAGAATAATCCTAGCACTGTCCGTATGTATGTCATAAGAGGAGAATATACCGAGAACTGTCTCTCTGTATGTCATAAGAGGTAATATACCTAGCAGTGTCTCTCTGTATGTCATAAGAGGGGAATAGACCTAGCACTGTCCCTCTTTATGTCATAAGAGGGAAATAGACCTAGCACTGTCCCTCTGTATGTCATAAGAGGGAAATAGACCTAGCACTGTCCCTCTGTATGTCACAAGAGGAGAATAGACCTAGCACTGTCCCTCTGTATGTCATAAGAGGGAAATAGACCTAGCGCTGTCCCTCTGTATGTCATAAGAGGAGAATAGACCTAGTACTGTCTCTTTGTATGTCTTAAGAGGCGACTAATGTGCACCCTCTGCCAATAAAATTGATCTTACACAATTAAACTGATCAAATCAATACAATTAAATTGATCAAATCCACAAAATAAAACTGATCAAATCCAAAAAATGAAATAAATCGCATCCACGAAACGAAATTGATCGAATAAACACGATAAATCGGTAACATCCACACAATGAAATTAATTAATTAACGTTAATGATTGATTACAACTGTACATCCAACCAATTTATTAATGAAGCCCATTTGATGAATTTGATCACATGAACGTGCTGAAAAGGATAACACCAATAACTACAGACGATCAGATCGATTATCCTTGTTTGGAGTATCTCGTGTTTTATTCCATGTTGTTTTAATATCACTCCATAAATTGGAGATTCACATCCAATACACACACAATTCTTCATCAACAATCTCAAGTGTCGGCAAATTGATAATATTTTTTTCATTTGAAGATCCACGTCTCATAAACGGGTCAATGTCACCAGAAGAATGGGTGTTTGCGCATTAAAAAGAATAATGGGAGCTTTTCATCATTATTAAATGAAAGAATTCTTTCGCAATAAATCTCTGGACTATTTTCTCTGGGAGATGAGCTGAAGGTTTCAACCTGCTGCACGTTTTCTCCAATTGTTACACGTTAACGAGTTATGTATATATAACACTATCCCCAGGTACATTGTTATTTATTTAATGCAAGCAGAGGACCACTCATAATACGTTATCAACACATAAAAACAATCACTCAATTTTTTAAAAATTAAATGACAGTATTTTGACATCAACCACCACGAAACGTATTACCAGAAGTTCACCTTCGATTCGTGTCAGGTTAACTCATTCACCCCTGAAGACACATTTGAGCTCTTCCAATTCAAAGGTTGGAATAGTTCGTTATGAAATTTCAGGAGTGAATGTGTTAAACAACGGATTCCGCACGTTTAAGTATCAATTGATTTATATTTGGACAAAGCTTTAATAAATATTTCCGTCTAAAGTATTAAATTTATCTAAAATATTATTTAAGACGTGTTTGGAGGTTCATTGTTTCTAACTACATTGTTTGGTTTGCTTTAATTTTGTTTAACGTCCTATTAACAATCTAAGGTAATTTAAGGACGTGCCTCCATGTGTGTAGTGTATGCGTGCTTGCTTGTGTGTATGCAGGAGACAGGGTATGGTGGTGTGCTTGTAATACGTTGTAGTAAGTCACCCAGTGCAAATGCTATTGTGTTAAATTCTTTATATTTTTTTTACCGGTGTAAATGCGTATCTGGCTTCTTATTTCTACACTTAGTTACGAAATAAACATATGTATTTTAGTTTTACGCTGCCTGCTATGTTAAATTATTCTTGTCCCTGCATTTTGGAAACTTTTTTATGCTGAACAAAAATGAGATGTTATCATATGACATTTCCATACCCTCATCTGTGTCAACCCAATACCCTCATATCAGCCAAAAGGGTCCGGAGGGACGAGGACTGTTATGGGTCGTGGGTTTATGAAAGCTACATGCATATGTACCATATGGAAATGTATCAGTGATCACATTGTACCCTTTTTAACATATACTATTTATTGTAAATACTTTAGAACAACCTTTAGATCATTAGCAAACTCAAATAAAACCGTATATAAAATGTAATTGATATGTGATTTTTTAAAGACGTTGAACCGGAAGTTAAGTTGATATGGCGCGTGTTGGGCGGATATGAGTAGGTCTGGTGCAAAACCCATGCACAGCTCAATCCATTTTACGGACATTTGTATAATAAAATTGGTTTTCGGTCAAAACATGATTTCTCAGTATAATGAATAGAAGGCATGAATGTAGTTTCTGTGAATACTTCGGTTTTGTTTGTTTTTTTCGTTCTCCAGACCATTGTATTAAATAGTTACTCTAAATATCTTTAAGATAGAGCTTACATCCGTGTATTATAAAGATTTGACAAGTGTGGCGCTGGGTGACGGCGATATCTGACTGACGACGTCTGTAAAATGACACCCCGGCGAGCAGAAGTCACGAGTCACCTAATGCATTCCGCAATAAGACCATATTTGTCGACAGACGGGAGAAGACGCATCCGTTTCTAATGGAGAATCGAGATTGGAAGTATTAGCTTTCAAATGACAAAATCTGGATATTCTAATTATCGGCGAAAACAGAAACCTTATTGGATAGTTTATTTCCTGGAATGACGAAAAATCCAAACAGCTGTTATTCGAAAGTACGGATTAGGGTGCGTTTGATTAATCAGCTTGGGCAAAAAAACTCTACTTGTTGTCGACTTGCGATATTAATGACTTAAAAAGGGTCTTCTTTGAGCGATGGGGACACAAACTTAACTTAGGTTCATGCATCAGTTTTGTTCCCAATCAAAGCGGCTGCAGATAGATTTGCAGCTAGAATTAGTTTAACGTCTTTCTTCTTTTATTGAAAATGAGAATTGTATTACAAATTTGTTTTTAGCACTTTCAAGATTGCATTTTGAAAAGCGGTAAAAAATAAATAATCATTTATGAAAATTGCTTTTCTGATTTGAAATGTTAATTCTAAGAATAAAACACAATAGTACATTATACGTACTTTTGTATATGTGGACTCTGTAGACTACTTTCATTAGAGAGTTCGGGGGCTTATTGCGTTTTCTTGGATGTATATCTTAAGGCAAATTCTGCATCGCTTATAACCGCGCAGGAGAGTTCGACTCAGTCTTTTTAACTTATGTATAGAAAAGCAACCAAATGGAAATTTCCTGACTTAGTGTTACTTCCGTTGTCAAGTTACGCACTTTCAAACTTCCTTTGTGTTTAATTAGGCTGTGTGGCCCACAGATTGCATAATTCCTAGACACGCCTTTCATTCTTACCTCTTGGATAAAAAGTTTTTTTTTATACATATATACCCTTAACTGGACATTTTGATTGTCACATCGGAAGTAAGTGTACCCCCATTAAATGACTTTGGTTCAGTTTAATGACAGTTATACCGACGATAAAAACACTAGAGAACGTAAACAGATATTCAAACGCATTAACGGGCTTAGTGTAATCTTTTCCGAACTGATCAGATAACATAAAATGCCATTAACAAATTGTTGAGTAGAGTTATTCCCCTTTGTTTTGGCGGTTTCTGACCCGATGTTTATCACTGCACAAAGGTTTGTTAATGGCGACGCATTAGGATTGAATTTAATGAAACGGAAGTAAAGACAAATAAAACTTGTTTTCAAGCACAACTGCGGATTGATTTGGCTGTTTACTAATGATTTTATCCATGTGCTCGCGATGAGAAAATTATTCTCACGACAAACCCTTAAACACAGTGTGATAAATGTCATAGGCCTTCTGACATGAATTTTTCTTCAATTTTTTCTCGCACTCGTACATATGATAGCCCATCTTTATATACGAACATATAATGACTATTTCTTATTTCTACCACGTTGGCGATGTAACAATTATCTCTTAATGACCTTAATGAATATTTTGTGTGAATGAGTATTAAGACTTTGATGATAACGTATTCCATTGGTCAGCACTTCATTAACGCTGTTAGATACTATTTCGTATGTTGATTATTTCTTTAATTCTTCCACCATGAAATGTTTGAAGACAGACCGAGCAGTCCCTCAATGATACAAGTACAGCGCTGTTCTAAAATCTACCCCTGCATTATTTTAAATCTACAAACTGCGTGTTCAATGAGGACATCACGGTCACAGCCTGCAGTTCTGAATCGGAAAAAAACCCCATAAAAATTCATAATAAGTCAACACGTTTAATAACATAACAAGCCTTTGCACGGCGCAAAAGAACAGCAAATCGTAAAGTTTTTGATTTTCAAAGTTACATCAGTTCCGCGCTATCACAAGGAGACAAACAAGAACATATCGCAGCCTCCCAAAATACACACACATACACTACACGCATGCATCTTGCACACAGGGGAGGCCGTCCTTAAATGACCTTAGCTGTTAATAGGACATTAAACAAAATCAAACAAACAAACAAAATCAAAGTTACAATGTTATCAATCAGGCAGACAGCTTAACGTGTCATTTGACCTGGTCAAATATCGGCCTTCGTAAAGTGTTCTTTAAACATTGGCTCACTCTTGTTCAACAATTTCAAGGCCAACTTGAATGTTATCGAGTCCACGAATGATCGAATAATCACTTGGTTCGAAAACAGTTCTCCTCGTCGTCAAACTAGATTACACTAGATTGTCGACGGATGGTGAGCATTTGATTACACGTGCATTTTATTTTATTTTCCAACACATGGACATGTATCTACTGTATATCGATCAAATATATATAATGAGCCAGGTGTACTTAGAACATCAGTCTGTATGTGTGTTGTATCTATATGTTGAGTCTTAAGCTGATGGCCGACGAACAAAGAAGACAGCAATACCACGTGGCCAATACTAGATAAATGACACCACAAATTACATACGGAGAAAATCACGCGAAATTAAACGATATGAAAAATAATTCCTCGCATGTTTGTTGGTCTCAATCATAACTACAGTTGCTATGACATCGGAAACGAAAGTTAACCTGTGACCGACGTAGCATACATCCTTAATACAGTTGAATCCGTAACAGCTTCTTTTTTAACATGATACAGGTGTGCGGTGTACGCGCGATGTATACATGTATGCACTAAAGGTCTGTACCATTATTGCTTGTGCACATTTGTGCGGAGGATGGACAAACGTTGTGCGATGACAATCGTGGTTGGTGTTAATTGAGGAATGGCTAAACAATATATACGGTTTCGTGTTGTACAATTATTTTCACAGGGTAACAACAGCATTAAGTGTTACATCTTTGGGAGCGAAGTATACATTGACATATTTTCATGTAATTTTAATTTACTAATACTCCATTTCTAATTTCATTTGCTTTATAAATAAATATTGCTAAATTTTGAATAATAGTTTTGTTCTCCGATGACAGTATGTAATTTATAGCTGGTTTTATAACTTATGGAAGTTGCATTTTGAGAATGAACGATTGAGTACACTGTCAGTGAGCTACATCTATACTGTTGATTTAGTAGGATTTGTTGAACATAACGTTTTTGTTTGTTAAAATTATACTTGCTATATGTACAAAGCATGAGTCAGTTCTATAAAACGAAGACCTGATCTTATATCACGGTCAGAAATGAAACAACAGTTCGATAGCAAAAGAAACGTTTTTCTGTGAATAAAGGTTCTACGTCAACGGTAATTATGTAACAATCTATACGACATCGTGATAGCTCAGGAAACCTTAAAAACACTCAACAAATGTTGTTGATTGCTTTCGCGTTGGACCCCACTTCCGGTTTGGTCTAAGTGACCGCCTTGCATAAGTAGTTTATGGTCGGACACCGGACACTGAATCCCGTGTTCTGTCGTCAGGATCTTTAAAATAGGAATCAGCACGTGGTTATTGTCAGTTACAGATTGTTTCACGACGGCGTCTGACTTCCGGTTGTCATAGCAACGATGACGATGTGTGACCGATGTTTTTTGCTTTGTTTCCGAGATTAATTTTACGTGAATGCTGTTCAAATATAATGCAGCAAATTTCATCAAGTTGATAGCTAAAAGCACCATCTATAAGAGATAAAATTGTTCTCGTATTGCAGTTTAAACATAACTGCTTAAAAGTTAAAAAAAATAAAGTCCATCAGACATGACGGCAAGAGCACTTCCGGTGTGATTCTTAGCAGTTGTCGCCTGGCGACAGCATGAAGTTGCGGCGGAGAGACAGCATTCATTTTTGCAGAGTGCAGATAGGTGACTTATTCTTATCTTTGTTCTTTGGTTATTGCATATAAAAATGTTAAGATTTTCTCATTCCATTTTTTCATTTTGTTTTTGACACTCAACTTTTATATCTGTAAATATTAACAGCGTGAATCATTCATGATAGATTGAATCACCCGATAGCCTAGTGGGTTCACCGTCACGTAGTTAATGTGGTAACGGTGCCGGTAGGGATTGATTCCGGTTTTGCAGTCCATTAATATGGTAGAAGCAAAAAAATCAAACAACGGCAGACAGAATATATTTCGTTAGAAAATGACAAGTAGATTACTCCTGTCGTGAATCCCAAAATAAATATAATATTATCAGGAAGTAACGATATCAGATATCCCGTTTATAGACGGTATTAAGCAGTAAGCTAGGAGCAAGAAAAATAGTCTAGACGGGTAGGATTGATCTGACAGACTTAAATGATATACCATCAAATGAAAATGACATTTTCAAAAAAGATATCACTGATCACGTTATTTATGTTCAGGCGGTTCTGTTGATTTTCCCGCGTTGATGATTATTAAATATTATATGGTAAGTATATTCTATCTGTTCTTCTCCATTCATGACAAAAGCACTAACGACGTCTGATGTCTCATTTACTCGATCATGTCCTTTGGGTGTTTGTCGATCACGCCGTCTGGTTAACGCTTGCACATAATAACCAAGCTTGTAAAGGACCAAGAGTAAGCCAAGGTCAACAGAAACTCGGTTTCTTTGTTCTACTAGCTCAACCTAAACTCACGTCCAAACTGAGTTTAATTGTTTGACTCTTTGACCAATGTTTCTTATTTCATTTTGCAAAGCAAAAAAAAGAAGGTGGAGGATTGGTGGCGGAAATTTGTTTTCTGTTCATTTATCTTGTAACTATAGTACACAACATTTTGCATATCGTAAAGAAAATCATTAAAAAAAACCTAGATATGGGTCCAATATCCGATCTGCTATTTAGTCACAACATGTTACTTCTTGTTTAGACACACAAACGTTGTTAACGCTGTCCAAAGTTTGAATAAAGAAAGTAAGGGGTATGGATTTACTCAGCTTAAATTTAAGTAATTTTCATCAGTTTAGTCTTTTCCTCTCAAAAAATTGTCAGAATAGACGCAAATGTCCGTCCACACATATTGCCGGGAAATGAATAATGGAAATCACCTAAATTCACTCAGTTGCTGTTTTCGTGTTAAATACAATGTCTGCCACTGTATTACAACCCACTGAGGACGCTTTTGGAACATCCAATTCATGCGCTTCACAGCTTTCATTTTCTTGACTAGCAGTGTCTAAATCTAGCACGCTACACAAAACAATATGCCACCCAATAGATTACCCATGTTTAAATCTTTCGAACGTACAACACATGTCAAGATCAAAATACGACAAAAAACACACATTAAAACATTCTGGCGTATCGAATTTAAAGCAGTTTTAAGAGACAGGATTGAAAAAACAACTGATGATCAATATCAAAGTGAGTAGGCTGTTATTTCTTCAGCTTCCGCCTCTAATTTATTCAGCATCTGTTTCCTTACGTGCAATGTATGACATCAAGCAATAAAACAAATTGTTATGTTCCTTATCGCCAGCATATTGTCGGCACTTAGTGTAGCCCAATATGATTGCAGTACACTGGAGAATTGCCACGAGTTCCTTTGAATACACACACACAAATGTTGTACTGGAAACGGTATTCTCCTGGTAGTTAGTGCAAGGAATTCAGAATATGTGTTACTGTATATGGTTTTGTTCATATATTGCATTAATTTGAGATGTAGCAGCAATATTGTAAAGTATCGCATTATCATAGGATACACTAGATGGTCTGGGAGTTAAAACAGTGTTTTTTGGTACCTACAAAAGATGGCACTGCCGAGGATGTTTTCACAAAGACTCGCAATATATCAAAGGGTGTTTTCATGAAGGTTCTCGTTATATCGAATGATGTTTTCACAAAATTCATCAATATATCAAGGGTTATTTAAGTATATATATGTCATAGCGCACCAAGATAAATTATACCAGTGGGTCTGCAACATCAATGTAAATTATTGCTTAAATTTTCTTTTTTAAATGCCATAACGATTAATCTTGTACATATACAATTCAAAGATTCTCGTTGTTATCGGCAAAGCCAGGTTCTTAACTGGAACAGTAACTGAGGAACAGCTAACGTTAAACGTTGTTTTCCGCACAAAATCAAAACATAAAGCAAAGCTATTATATCTCATTTATTTATTTTTAATTTGAATCAAATGCATAATATTTAGAATTAAAAGAATGATTGCATTACATTGATTTGTTTTTTAAAGAACTTTTTTCAGAGCGCGTAGTCAAGCAGTCTTAGCAGAAGTGCTCAGGCTATGTATTCATACGCTAGAAATAGCAGCTGCACATACAATTTACGGATATAGACGAGTACTGCCACACCAAATAAAAATATAAATCCATTTGTGAATGCGATATAAAGAGTCATTATTGTTGTAAAATAGATATGTGTAGCAATGCACTTTTTATGCTGGATGTAAATGCACATTTCATGTCGATCTGTTACATGTACATGATTATGTTTTCGTTGAACAGAAGTACAGATCTGTATGTAGAGGAAGGTAATTATTGAGGGATCATCCATTTATACGAAAATAGTGCAGTGTGATGCAACCCAGCAATTTAAGCAGCTGTGAGAGTACCGTCTCAATACATGATATGTCTGTGGATATTTCCCTTAAGATGAAAGCGTACCACACGCTTGAGATACGATAGGTGCACGGGGAATTTAATTAACACAACAGATGACAAATCGCAATTACGCAACGAAAAATAAACAAAAACCAATTGTGGTATTTTCATTTAAAGATAAACCGAAAGTTTCGTAGGGCGTATTCGATCGACATGTATGATGTTATCTCCTGACGCACAAAAAACTACGTCATGTTAAATAAAAATCTAAGAAGATAGGATGATGGAGATAGTGGGATCAGACGTACTTAACTTAATCTATTAAATATGATCGGCTTGCAATGGAAAGTGAACCAACAGTTCCTTCCTAAGTACAGTCAAACCTATTTCTCAGCGTCCCTGTATAGAACAACATGAATACCACAGGTTGTCCTTTCAATTCAGTCTCCCGAAGCCCCCATTTAAGAAAAAGAACATCTAAACATGATGTGAGCAAAATGTTTCCCGAATAATGAATATTTGTGGGTTCCGGAAAAGGACACATATGCAGATATAATATGTTCAGTGGTACTTTAACTGATTTCGGATAATGCCCAAGAATGGGCTCATCGTCATTGTTTCGGACACCGAAGCTTTCCTGCAACACAAAACTTAACATTTTGTATATTTTCGATATGAAAGAGAAAAGAAAATGACGCACCGGAACGGTAACACTAAACCTTCCGTCCCAGCCAACCAAAAGATTCGTAATAGGTTTTACATTCCGTCCCAGCATATCAAAAGATCCGTTATAGGTTAGACATTTTGTGACTATTGCTGTGCTAAATTCTCTGAAGAAGTGACCTGAAGTAACTAAGGGACCTGAAGTTCTTAGAACACGGACGCGTTCTCCCTACTTGTCCATCGTTTACTGAATGTTATCATTGAAACATGTAGTTACATGTAGTTACGTCGTCTGGTTGTTGGTTGTTGAACTATTTTAACCCGAGAGACATCTGAACATTCACATAAATTTATGGTTTTGTTTTTCCTTCGGGAATTAGAGCTAAGTTTCTTTTTGTTGATGCAATTTTGACGCATTTTAGATTGAAATGCTACCAGGTGTGGTGGAACACAGACACGGTTAAGATATAATTGTCTTGTCACAGGA
The DNA here is from genome assembly GCF_002113885.1 of Mizuhopecten yessoensis. Lineage (NCBI taxonomy): Eukaryota > Metazoa > Mollusca > Bivalvia > Pectinida > Pectinidae > Mizuhopecten > Mizuhopecten yessoensis. The sequence goes on along the minus strand of NW_018480056.1, from coordinate 598,485 downwards.
GCATAAACTATGCTTAAACTGTTTCGAGCGTCAACTTTGAAGACGACTATCAATACATAATGGATCAAATTATTTTTGTAATTTATAATGATGCAAAAATAAATACAGAAGGAGGTATTAAAGATGTAAATATTGCACAGGGTACATATCATCGAAACCTTCGCCAATGATAACGGTCGGAAGTCTGTCCTTGGGTACAGAACTAGATAGGATGTAGACAATAACCTAATTGATTCTAATATCAAGATTGTCATTCTGTATTATGTGGACTCCTTAAGAGTGCCAGTGTACAACTGATCTTGTTTTACTAGCTCTGGTGTCTGTCTAGACCGGATGCACGTCAGGTTCTTGCGACCAGGGATTGGGATTGCATTTCAACGATTGAAACCATTGAAGTTGCATCTGCAAAACTGTTATCAAATTTCATCAAAAAATCGGGTCAATGTCTGGATCGAGTTTAGCGCCACAGAGGAAAAAGATCCAATCAAAGATCGCTACAGTCTAAATGGTGTATATACAGTGCCATAAGCCTTCACGTTACGTTATTTACCCATTGGATTCTGTGTTGATTTGCTTTCCTTAAATGCATTTCCCTGACTTCGTTTTAAGTCAAAAGTTGAAAAGTTGAAATTTCCAACATAGCTTGACAATTATCTAGGCTTCCATTGTTCTATTTATATAAATATTCTAAGCATGGCGATCGCACTGGCAAAACTTTTTTCGGCAAATTTTAGCATTGAGTGTAAGGTAATGATGTCAAATTTATACGTTTATGATGGGATACATTTAGAAAGTGATATCGCAATATCTGAGCCACGGATAAAACTATAAATACATCCTAACCGAACGCTGGATATTTTTCTAATAGGATGTGAAGTTTGATCAAAATTAAATGTCAAACAATTTCAGTTTTTTGTTTTTAAAGTCAATTAACATTGAATTCAATGGGGGAAATGACGTAACAGGAAAGGGATACCTCACAACACTGTACATGAACTAAGCAAATGTATTCCGTCTTTGCGTATTGCAGAGTTATCTTCTCTTGTGAGCAGGTATTGATTGTTGGGTCGTTGGTTTGTGGGGAGAAATTACGTCGTTTTCTCAAAAATTGATGACGTTACTCTCACAAACAAATGACGTAACAATCAATCCCTGCTGACAAGAGCAGATAACTCTGCAATACGGAAAGACGGAATATTTATCCGATAATGTCCAACGACTGGTTGGAGATGTACATTTAGAGGCAATTACTTGTAGATCTTACATTGTACATTTAGATAAGCCTTTGTTCCTTTGGTGAATAACATTTTCTTGTTAATCAAACATATGTTCTCCATTTTCCTTCGACATCTTTCCTTCAGGGCCAACAATAAATTTTGATATACATTATAAGTTGTAAAAAATAAATGAAAATAATTCCTTGAATTTCTAAAAAGTATTGTGTTTCCGTAATATCACCTTGTCTATGCCACTTGTATTTTGTTAAATTATTTTATCCTTTGCTAGTTTAAAAAGTCCTTTTAAAATACATATAAATATTTCAATAAAAGCTTATTTGATCAGTTATTTATGAAGTATAACCGCCTACCGAAAATGTATCAGAGATGCAAAGAAAACATCTACTCCGGTTTGTATATGTCGATATTTGTGACATAAACGATCCATACATACAACTATAAGCAGGATACTGGCATAACAGAAGTACTGTTATGTACGTTCTGATGTCGAAAAGCTAAATAGAAAAACAGTTAGAAAAAAAATACGTGAAAATTGCAAAGGATGAATTAAAAGCACTTTTGAATCTTTTCCTGGTGGCAGACAACTTTATTTTTGCTTCACGTATAAATGGCAAAACGCTGAAAGTATATTTTTGTTTGTTTGTTCCAAGCTTAGTTTATGAAACCTGTTGTCATGCAAAATAGTTCTGAAAGTTTCTGAGTGGGCGCAAAATTATTATCCAAACCTTTTTTCTCAAGTTACCCGCATATGATCACAGAATTATGCGGAATAAACATCGTACATGCACGGACACTCATCTCAAAGACAAACTCGGCATTCAATATAATTCATATACAATTGAAAATTAACATTTTTTAGGGCAGGAAGACAAAACAATAACCTACGTTGGTTTTATTGACTTATTCAAGAAATAAATGATTTAATGAAGGTTCATTATGGATTGAGTTAAATTAGGCCCTGACTAATCTGGAATAAAGGTTAAAGCCATGATTCGAGAGCTTTAATCAAGAAATCACTTTTATATGACAAATCATTTTTAATTTTCTCTAAAATTGATAATTCTGAATATTTTTAGGACCTACAATTTGTAAGTTACAGTATATACAATTTTCTTTTTTCATTAATATGGAAAATTCGTTATTCCCAAAAATAATAAGGAAATGAAGCATTCGGATTAACTAAGTACTTATTGGAAATTGAAAGAAATATAAAACACCAAATGTCTGTCTAGAAACGTTTATTCTCAATGCACTCTCGATTCATCATTCAACAATGGAGATGTATTCTTGGAAATAGGTTAAAATGACTATCAACAGAATAGGGTTACATACGGAAGAGCTTTAGGGTCAGTAAGTCTATATTTGAGTTATTAACACGAAAAAAGGAAATTTATTTGATTCTGCATGGCCCTTATGCTCTTCCGTAGTTACACATAGTATCGCGGTTTCATTGTTTACAGTACATGTACCAAGAACTAATAAGGAAATTATAACAGGTTTAATGGTTGAAGAAAAAAAAGGAAGAATAGGTTCAATAAATGACACAATATATTTCCCATGTATGACAGTGGGTCAGTATTTGAACTTTGATTTCTTCAATGTCCAATTAGCGCCAGAAACCATTCAACTCTGCTTCTGTCCATGTAAAAATATTTTACCAATAGCTGCCCGTGATCACGTATTGGTGATATACAGAGAGCCAACTATTTCCCTGTATCCCCTGTTGATTTAACCATATATGTACAGTACTAATAACAGATAGCGTGTAGACAGTCATCTATTATTGTACCTGTGTGACGAGATTGATAAACGACATTGAATGCTATGGAGATAAACCCACTGCTATCTGAGACCATGCGACATTATAACCTATTCAGAGCACGTAATGCGCTTGTGCCTTAAGCAATCATTAAGGAGGATGCCTTTTGCAGGAATCTGCATCTTTTCATTATCCGCATTGGCGTGTTTCCGGTAAGAAAAAACAGTAATGGTCAAACTATGGAAATCAACTGTGACCATTCAAACCGTTGTATTAAATGTATCGATGTACGTTTCGAAAGAGCTGTTGAGGTACGAGACAAGATTCTAGATGTGTCAGCCTTTTCGATAACGACTTATCATTCATGTTTGAGGAATATTCATTGAAAACACTCTGGTATGCTAAGTTACATTGTAATCTGCAGTCAACACAGCAGAAGTTTATAATATCATTCGCTGACAATTTCCCCAACATTTTAGAACTGATAGGTCTGTTCCGTCCGCGTTTATATTTGTTTATATGACGACGGTGTTCCCGTATGATAAGACATTGAGATATCTTTTTATTGTAAACAATCACAGTCAAATGTATCTTGGCGCACGACGTTTTACTCGAATTCATCGGGTTTGTTTAGTTTGTTTGTGTCTTACGTCCTATTTACAACTATGGCCATTTAAGGATGTGCCAATTTTTGTAGTTGGGAGAAGCTGGAGTTCCCGGAGAAAACCACTGACCTACGGCCAGTACCTGGCGAGTGCCCCACAAAGGTATAAAACCCGCGACCGAGTGATGAAGTGCTAGTCATAGCGTAATGTCACAAGCCTTAACGATGAGAGTACACTCCGGTTTTTTGTGTTATAGCTCCATAACATGAATAATTTATTCAAAGTAATCCTTATAATTTAATCTACTGTACACAATCCCTGTGGAAATCAACTTTTATTGATGGACTCTTTTCTCTTAGAAGTTATTGCGCGGCTGTATCAGCCAATCAAAAGCGACGTTAGAAACGGCGACGTCATTTTTTACGTTATTGACTGATAACATAAATGTTTAAGCGAATGGAAATGCTTGTTACAAGCAAGATTAAATTATTAACTAATAACACATGGTTTTAAAGATGCAGGTTGATGAAGACTATAACCACGTGTTATGGTCGTAATCAGAATATCGCAGAGACATTTCTGATATGAAGGCCGATGTATTTTACTATTTCCATTAGAGTGCTTCAACGTGAGGACTTGACATTACTTGGATTTGACGTAGATTTACATGGCGGGTATCGTCGCAGAAGCAGAATAGGTTTTCGCTACCGATACATCAGATCCACACTTAGAAATACATTTTATGAGAAATAGTAATGTCGTTTATGAGAAGTGGTGCCGCCGTTTTTGTATGTAACAATAAAGAATTGATTGTGACATTTTTAGGAAACAAACCATCGAATTACAGTAATAATTACACTAAGTGGTGAATTCTTACATACTTTGTAATGCTGTAATCCTTACAAATGGTATCATCTCTTTATGACAGTTTATTACAAACTGCATTATTTCTTGTTGAAAGATATGTCTTCAGGGAAGACAAGCTTTCCTGCAACACAAAACTTTCCAATTTGTATATTTTCGATATGAAAGAAAAGAAAATGACGCACCGGAACGGTAACACTAAACTTTCCGACCCAGCCAACCAAAAAATTCGTTATAGGTTTTACATTCCGTCCCAGCAAATCAAAAGATCCGTTATAGGTTAGACATTTTGTGACTATTGCTCTGCTAAATTCTCTGGAGAAGTGACCTGAAGTAACTAAGTGACCTGAAGTAGCTAAGTGACATGAAGTAATTAGAACACGGACGCGTTCTCCCTACTTGTCCATCGTTTACTGAATGTTATCATTGAAACATGCAGTTACGTCGTCTGGTTGTGGGTTGTTGAATCATTCACATAAATTTATGGTTTTGTTTTTCCTTCGGGAATTAGAGCTAAGTTTTTTTTTTTGTTGGTGCAATTTTGACGCATTTTAGATTGAAATGCTACCTGGTGTGGTTGAACACAGACACGGTTAAGATATAATTGTCTTGTCACAGGAGCATAAACTATGCTTAAACTGTTTCGATCGTCACCTTTGAAGACGACAATTAATACATAATGGATCAAATTATTTCGGTGATTAATAATGATGCAAAAATAAATACAGAAGGAGGTATTCAAGATGTAAATATTGCACAGGGTAAATATCATCAAAACCTTCGCCAATGATAACGGTCGGAAGTCTGTCCTTGGGTACAGAACTAGATAGGATGTAGACAATAACCTAATTGATTCTAATATCAAGATTGTCATTCTGTATTATGTGGACTCCTTAAGAGTGCCAGTGTACAACTGATCTTGTTTTACTAGCTCTGGTGTCTGTCTAGACCGGATGCACGTCAGGTTCTTGCGACCAGGGATTGGGATTGCATTTCAACGACTGAAACCATTGAAGTTGCATCTGCAAAACTCAAAAATCAAATTTCATCAGAGGTCGAATTCGGTCTAGGCATAAAAATCGGGTCAATGTCTGGATGGAGTATAGCGCCACAGAGGAAAAAGATCCAATCAAAGATCACTACAGTCTAAATGGTGTATAAACAGTGTCATAAGCCTTCACGTTACGTTATTTACCCATTGGATTCTGTGTTGATTTGCTTTCCTTAAATACATTTTCCTGACTTCGTTTTAAGTCAAAAGTTGATGAAATTTCCAACATAGTTTGACAATTATCTAGGCTTCTATTGGTCTATTTATATAAAAATTCTAAGCATGGCGATCGAACTGGCAAAACTTTTTTACGGCAAATTTTAGCATTGAGTGTAAGGTAATGATGTCAAATTTATACGTTTATGATGGGATAAATGTAGAAAGTGATATCGCAATATCTGAGTCACGGATAAAACTATAAATACATCTAAACCGAACGCTGGATATTTTTCTAATAGGATGTGAAGTTTGATCAAATTTGAAAGTCAAACAATTTCAGTTTGTTGTTTTTGAGTCAACTAACATTGAATTCAATGGGGGAAATGACGTAACAGGAAAGGGATACCTCACAACACTGTACATGAACTAAGCAAATGTATTCCGTCTTTGCGTATTGCAGAGTTAACTTCTCTTGTGAGCAGGTATTGATTGTTGAGTCATTGGTTTGTGTGAAGAAATTACTTCGTTTTCTCAAAATTTGCTGACGTTACTCTCACAAACAAATGACGTAACAATCAATACCTGCTCACAAGAGCAGATAACTCTGCAATAATCAAAGACGGAATATTTATCCGATAATTCCAACGACTGATTGGAGATGAACATTTAGAGACTATTACTTGTAAATCTTACATTGTACATTTAGATAAGCCTTTGTTGCGTCTGGTGAAAAACATTTTCTTGTTAATCAAACATATGTTCTCCATTTTTCTTCCACATCTTTCCATCAGGGCCAACAATAAATTTTGATATACATAAAATGAAAATAATTCCTTGAATTTCTAAAAAGTATTGTGTTTCCGTAATATCACCTTGTCTATGCCACTTGTATTTTTTTATATTATTTTATCCTTTGCTAGTTTAAAAAGTCCTTTTAAAATACATATAAATATTTCAATAAAAGCTTATTTGATCAGTTATTTATGAAGTATAACCGCCTACTGCAAATGTATCAGAGATGCAAAGAAAATATCTACTCCGGTTTGTATATGTCGATATTTGTGACATAAACGATTCATACACACAACTATAAGCAGGATACTGGCATTACAGAAGTACTGTTATGTACGTTTTGATGTCGAAAAGCTAAATAGAAAAACAGTCAGAAAAAAAATACGTGAAAATTGCAAAGGATGAATTAAAAGCACTTTTGAATCTTTTCCTGGTGGCAGACAACTTTATTTTTGCTTCACGTATAAATGGCAAAAAGCGGAAAGTATGTTTTTGTCTGTTTGTTCCAAGCTCAGTTTATGAAACCTGTTGTCATGCAAAATAGTTCTGAAAGTTTCTGAGTGGGCGCAAAATTATTATCCAAACCTTTTTCTCAAGTTAACCGCATATGATCCCAGAATTATGCGGAATAAACATCGTACATGCATGGACACTCATCTCAAAGACAAACTCGGCATTCAATATAATTCATATACAATTGAAAATTAACATTTTTTAGGGCAGGAAGACAAAACAATGACCTACGTTGGTTTTATTGACTTATTCAAGAAATAAATGATTTAATGAAGGTTCATTATGGATTTAGTTAAAGTAGGCCCTGACTAATCTGGAATAATGGTTAAAGCCTTGATTCGAGAGCTTTAATCAAGAAATCACTTTTATATGACAGATCATTTTTAATTTTCTCTAAAATTGATAATTCTGAATATTTTTAGGACCTACAATTTGTAAGTTACAGTATATACAATTTTCTTTTTTCATTAATATGGAAAAGTCGTCATTCCCAAAAATTAAAAGGAAATGAAGCATTCGGATTAACGAAGTTCTTATTTGAAATTGAAAGAAATATAAAACACTAAATGTCTGTCTAGAAACGTTTATTCTCAATGCACTCTCGATTCATCATTCAACAAAGGATATATATTCTTTGAAAAAGGTTAAAATGACTATCAACATAATAGGGTTACATACGGAAGAGCATTAGGGTCAGTAAGTCTATATTTGAGTTATTAACACGAAAAAACGAAATTTATTTGATTCTGCATGGCCCTTATGCTCTTCCGCAGTTACACATAGTCTCGCGGTTTCATTGTTTACAGTACATGTACCAAGAACTAATAAGGAAGTTATAAAAGGTTTAAAGGTTGAAGAAAAAAATGGAAGAATAGGTTCAATAAATGACACAATATATTTCCCATGTATGACAGTGGGTCAGTTTTTGAACTTTGATTTCTTCAATGTCCAATTAGGGCCAGAAACCATTCAACTCTGCTTCTGTCCATGTAAAAATATTTTACCAATAGCTGCCCGTGATCACGTATTGGTGATATACAGAGAGCCAACTATTTTCCCTGCATCCCCTGTTGATTTAACCATATATGTACAGTACTAATAACAGATAGCGTGTAGACAGTCATCTATTATTGTACCTGTGTGACGAGATTGATTAACGACATTGAATGCTATGGAGATAAACCCACTGCTATCTGAGACCATGCGACATTATAACCTATTCAGAGCACGTGCTGCGCTTGTGCCTTAAGCAATCATTAAGGAGGATGCCTTTTGCAGGAATCTGCATCTTTTCATTATCCGCATTGGCGTGTTTACGGTAAGAAACAACAGTAATGGTCAAACTATGGAAATCAACTGTGACCATTCAAACCGTTGTATTAAATGTATCGATGTACGTTTCGAAAGAGCTGTTGAGGTACGGGACAAGATTCTAGATGTGTCAGCCTTTTCGATAACGACTTATCATTCATGTTTGAGGAATATTCATTGAAAACACTCTGGTATGCTAAGTTACATTGTAACCTGCAGTCAACACAGCAGAAGTTTATAATATCATTCGCTGACAATTTCCCCAACATTTTAGAACTGATAGGTCTGTTCCGTCCGCGTTTATATTTGTTTATATGACGACGGTGTTCCCGTATGATAAGACATTGAGATATCTTTTTATTGTAAACAATCACAGTCAAATGTATCTTGACGCACGACGTTTTACTCGAATTCATCGGGTTTGTTTAGTTTGTTTGTGTCTTACGTCCTATTTACAACTATGGCCATTTAAGGATGTGCCAATTTTTGTAGTTGGGAGAAGCTGGAGTTCCCGGAGAAAACCACTGACCTACGGCCAGTACCTGGCGAGTGCCCCACAAAGGTATAAAAACCCGCGACCGAGTGATGAAGTGCTAGTCATAGCATAATGTCACACGCCTAAACGATGAGAGTACACTCCGGTTTTTTGTGTTATAGCTCCATAACATGAATAGTTTATTCAAAGTAATCCTTATAATTTAATCTACTGTACACAATTTTAACAATAACTTTTATTGATGGACTCTTTTCTCTTAGAAGTTATTGCGCGGCTGTATCAGTCAATCAAAAGCGACGTTAGAAACGACGACGTCATTTTTTACGTTATTGACTGATAACATAAATGTTTAAGCGAATGGAAATGCTTGTTACAAGCAAGATTAAATTATCAACCAATAACACAGGGTTTTAAAGATGCAGGTTGATGAAGACTATAAACACGTGTTATGGTCGTTATCAGGATATCGCAGAGACATTTCTGATATGAAGGCCGATGTATTTTACTATGTCCATTAGAGTGCTTCAACGTGAGGACTTGACATTACTTGGATTTGACGTAGATTTACATGGCGGGTATCGTCGCAGAAGCAGAACACGTGTTCCCTACCGGTACATCAGGTCCACACTTAGAAATAAATTTTATGAGAAATAGTAATGTCGTTTATGAGAGGTGGTGCCGCCGTTTTTGTATGTAACAATACAGAATTGATTGGGACATTTTTAGGAATCAAACCATCGAAATACAGATATAATTACTCTAACTGGTGAATTCTTACATACTTTGTAATGCTGTAATCCTTACAAACGGTATCACTCCTTGTGACAGGTTATTACAAACTGCATTATTTCTTGTTGGAAATTATAACAAACTGTATGACTCTATTTTACTGTTTGCACATTGTGACAGACTAAATTGCTCAATCAACAGCTGAAGCAACGCTTTATTCCGTTCCCAAGTACCTTTATTATGACGTCGCGTTTCATGTTTTTGTGCAATGAATTGTAATACGGTTTTTATTTCCTGATTGGCTTGAGAGGAACACAAGATCAACCAATGACATTTAAGCATATTGCATGAAATAAAATAAAATGATGGAAAGAATTTAATCGAAACTCCGTTAATAGAAAACGCATGGCTTTCTATAGTGTCTGTATTACACGTTGATATATACATTTTAAACAAATCGTTTGTTAAGAAACCGATTATGTTTAATTTTAAGGAGAATATGTCTTCAGGGAAAATAAAATTAGGTGAAGAGTATTGCCTTTGACAAACGACAATAATTTACAGAAATTGTGACAATATGAAGCTAAATACAAAAGTACCGAGACGAGGCGTTTCTCTACAGTACATGTGACTAGGATTTAACTTGGTAGACAGATAATTAGTTCCGTTCCATTGAAATACCAAACGCCAACAACAACAATTATATATATCTCTTAGACTCCAAAAATACCTTAACAGCTTCCCATTGAAACAAAATAGTCATAAAAAGGAATTGAATCGTGTCGTTAGTTACTACATTGGAAACTTCAATTTGCACAATAGCGTGTAAATCCGGAAATGAATCCCGTCGTCAGTGTCGACAAACCCGAATTAGAGCGTTCTCCAGAGAAATCATCGCGCCTATTTCTCTCAATTTTCAATTATTTTCCTTACAATTTTATTGCTATTTATCAACTTAATACACAATAAACTATACACTATAAGCATCGATGTGCCGTATATTACATGTTTCCGGAGGAAATATTTTCAATCCCAGGTCTGTTTGCAGTTTTAATTATTATGAAAATGTCAGCAAGTTAAATTTTATTTATGTGTATTGTTATGTTTACACGTTTAAAGCTTGATAAAATAAACAGTCCTACTTATTTGTTTGTTGTTTTTCCTTTTGCCGTAACGAAATTTCGCGGATTTACTAAAACTGTCAATTTCAAGGGATGATTTTTTCGCGCATTTCTGGTCTTACAGTCATCTTCATGGCACATTGTGTTATGGTTAAGTAAATATATAAGCATCATTTGATATAAATGTCGTGGGTTTTATTTTTTGTTGATAAACTGTTACCGCGAAAATGTTAATCATAAAATAGGAGGAACAGGCTATAAACTACAATCTCAGTCTCCCGTTGATTTTTGTTCCTGATTGGTTAGATTTAGCTGAAAGCTGAATATGAAATATTATAATGCTAAACTGATCTTGTGTCTTGTTATACATGTTATTTTCGATGTTATGATACATACATCAGAATTGATATGCTGGAAGCGTATAATACTTTGACGTGCCATAAATCTTTCACTTAACGTTATTTTCTGTTTTTGCACCACATGTTTGTCGATGCACCTTTTTCAATAAAGTTCCTTGTGACTTAATTTTTCGTCCTGCTTTTATAAAATTTTGCAAACAGCTGGAAAAATATTCAGTGCTGCTAACAGTAATGTTGTTAAATTAGATATTATTTGTCCATGTTATTGAGACACCGCTTTACTTCTCTGCATTGCAATTACTTTTGGCGTCATTCCCGTAGTCACAATGATCAACATGTCTGTGAAATTATTTTGACCTAATAATTTAAGGTGAACATTCTAAGAAACGCGTACTTATATACATATACTGGATAATTTTATCGCAAGAAACGAAATCATAAAAATATACTGGCAGAAAGTAAATTAAAATAGCATCCAATGGGTAAATGAAGTAACATGAAAGACTTTTGGCCCTTCACTGTATATTAGATTTAGAAATATCGATTTTGTTATATCATATTTTGAACTTCTACGATAATGGCATTGCCTAATATGACTTTTCCCTTCTTTTTCATACTCATTGTGGAACCTTGTTGTGACATTAGGTAAGTGGTGTTTTTATATATATATATATATATTCACATTTATGCCGTAAACTTTATGAAATAAACTACAGTTGCCTACTAACGCATCCTCCATCCTTAAGGAGGAAATAGACATGCCTATTGTTATATCTATATATAAATCAGAAACACACAACATAATTGTTGTACACATCTGGGCAAGTAGCAATCTTAGATGATGTCCTTTCTGATTCGGTGAATATTGTCTTCTAGCCTCATACTATTACATTTTTGAGGATACAAGTATCCTCATAATCGCTTGAGGCTACCAATGTGTTGCGTCTATAGAATATGTTGGTCATATAAAGTCCTCTGATATTTCTTTCTTGCCGCTGTTCCCTTTTGGTGGCGAATCCGTATACAAATCTGGTAAGCCAGTTGCTGGAATTCTTTTATTTTAATCGAACTTAGTGTCTAGGTAGTATATGGTTTATGGCATTTCAGTGTGAAAGCACTATAAAGCGCATGTTTCTTAGGTTAACCCATTGCTGGATAACCGAACTGCTCGGTAGTGAAGTGGACGTAAAACTACTCAAACAAACAAACAAAGAGACAAGTGGCCTCATTAAATGTNCCACCCACCTCTTTCAAAAATAAACAATCATCGTCTTAATCATCGTGAACAAATCATTATTGCCCAATGTTTTAACTGATATTTAATTCCTCCCTAACATTTCTTGTTTTCGGCTTACCAAAATAATTTGAAATGTTATGTCAGAGAATATCTGGAATAAGGTAATTTAAAAGTAAGTGTATATTTAATTAAAAGCAATAGGAGACGTGTGTCATGGGGCAAAACAATTGGAGTTGTTAAATTATTGTTGTGTTCCTGGTCATAGAACACAATACCTCACTCCGTGGTCTTGTCAGTTTATCTTACTATAGTAACAGTGTCATTCGTTTCCATCCTATTTGTTTTGCCTGTATTTGATTTTAGTTTAGTTGAATTATGTATGAGTTGTGTCGTGTTACTTGCCGTATTAGGTTTGTTGTATTCTGTATAAATGTTGATGTATCCCGTTTTTGTTTTGTTGTATTCTGTATAAAACATGTTGTGTTCCGTATAAGTTGTGCTATATGGTGTTTTAGGTTGGCACTAATCTGTATTGCTGTTGATGTAATCCGTAAAAGATATTCTGTATTCTGGTTAATTTGTGATGTATTCAGCTTTAGTTTAGCAATAATCTGTATTGGTTATGAAGTAATCCGTTAAACATGTCCTCTATTGTGGTTAATTTGTGATGTATTCGGCTTTAGTTTAGCAGTAATCTGTATTGGTTATGAAGTAATCCGTAAAACATGTCCTCTATTGTGGTTAATTTGCGATGTATTCGGCTTTAGTTTAGCTGTAATCTGTATTGGTTATAAAGTAATCCGTTCAACATGTCCTCTATTGTGGTTCATTTGCGATGAATTCGGCTTTAGTTTAGCTGTAATCTGTATTGGTTATGAAGTAATCCGTAAAATATGTCCTCTATTGTGGTTAATTTGTGATGTATTTGGTTTTAGTTTAGCTGTGGTTTGGATATCTACTTTTACAGTATGTCAGTATTTACAGAAACTATTTACTCCATTGTGAACATATATACACACCGAATTAGGTTTGCGGGTTAAGGAGTAATTGGAATTTCACCAGAGACTGCAGACCCACCATTGCTATATTTGACACACAGCACAGAAAATGTTTCTTGTACAGTGTACTAACTGTTGACGTATTGGTTGAGTATTACATTAGCCTTATAGGGCTACAATGCATATCTCCAATGTCGTCTCCCTGACACCCATCAATTCAAGCCACGGCCGTCGTGACAGGATGCAGCTATTTGTTCTAAAATTGAACATGTTCTCAATTTACGTTATAGCCATATAAAGCTGTAACAGTAGCGCAGGACATATGATGACAGACCTATCAAATCCAATGTCCTGCAGAAAACATTTAAACATAATACGCTTAGAAATAGTAGTGGCAAACAAATTACCGAACAAATTATGTGATGTACGGGGATAATTTCCACAAATTAATCAACTAATGTAATCAGTGCAACGTTTTCGAAATCCGAACGGAGAACTTGGATTACCAAGAGTAACAACTAAACTCAATTTCAAAGAATATTTAATGCATGGTTCTCCATTAAATACCAAATAAAGTTCACGCACATTGGCAGAATACCAATATATATAACGTTGGTGCAATGTACCAGTGAAATGTTAGAAATTATCAAAATTTATGAAATTGGATATCTTCGCTTCAGATTTGCCCTGTATAAGTCTTGTTTTGACCAATCAGACCAGTGTATTCTGTTTACTACATTGAAAGCTGCATTTGCTCGAGTGGTTCATTAAAAATAGCGTCAAGCCTTGTTGTCAAGCATGTTGTCACTAAACATATATAGTATGCATGATTGTGCTGTTGGATGTTCATGTTAATGACACAGTGATCAAGGGTTTCCGTTAAACTTTACAACGTCCGGCTACAGAAAGGCAGAGTTGTTTTGTCGATAACTCGTTGAAGCGATTGTTTTTTAATATATCGACGACCATCTGTTTGAATACTCAAGGGTGCTTTTCCATCCGTTCTTGAAAAATCGCTCTAACACATGTCCGTAGGCGTACAGTTCACTTAAAATCAATGTTAAACAATCGCATAATTAAATTTTGACGAGAACCTATTCCGTCTTTGCGTATTGCAGAGTTATCTTCTCTTGGGAGCAGGTATTGCTTGTTACGTCATTGGTTTGTGTGAGAAAATTACGTCGTTTTCTCAAAAATTGATGACGTTACTCTCACAAACAAGTGACGTAACAATCAATCCCTGCTCACAAGAGAAGGTAACTCTGCAATACGCAAAGACGGAATTGATCACACAACGATCGAAGTTTAAAATCAATGTTATATTTGTCACAACAAGTAAATAACAATAGTTCTGAAACAGATACAGAAATTTGCTACACCAAATTTATTGATTTTGTTTGTGCAAACATTACATCTGTAAAGATTTTATTCAAACTCAAGTGTAACCGGTACTGATGCCAACGGGTGCCTAGTCCTAGTTGTTTCTTCTTATAGCATTCTCTTCATAGTCTGAAATATTGTAGTTTTAGCCAGGGGGGTGACAAGTCGGAGCAAATATCAGCAAATAATTGGATTTTAAAGTCATGATTTATGTGCAATTTATATTAAATTACCAAATAGGTAGATGATTTCTAAATTACCAAATAGGTAGGTGATTTCTAGATTACCAAATAGGTAGATGATTTCCGAATACAGATGAGGCGTCTGCAATATGCGTTAAGTCACTTAAAACGACCATGAACAGAATTAAATTTTGATGTTATTGTTAAATTAGTGGCTGAATTCAACATGAAATATGAGTTATGAAATTTGGAGGAATTTTTAATTTTAACTTTTTACGAGGACAGCCGAACTTACTAGTACCATCTGAATATACACTTGGTTTAGTTTCCCAATTCTGGAACTATGACAGAAATATGCAACTGATTTTTTTATACAAGCCCTATACCTCTACCTATTTTTTACAAATGAACTACATAATATATAATTTCGTGTTGAATCCAACAAAATTTGAAAAAGAAATACATTAAAAATATCATTCTACGACTTCATATTATATAGAATAACTCAATTTCAACAAGTTCTAATCTTAATTTTGACCAATCAGAGGCCGGAACCGAGTCGGTCATACTATTTTATCGTATCGGCCATGATATAAGGAAACTGAGGTCGAAGTAGGGCTTGCAGTGCCATTTTACACTTCAATTTTCAGCAGAATCTAATGATAAATAAATTTTGACCAATCAGAGGCCACTACGGCCATGTTTGATATCTGGTTGGAAAACGATTTCCTGGATGCACATTGACGCATGCTCATCAATACTCATATCAATTTTCGTAAGTGTCGGATGCCCTCACGGTCTTGTGTATGGAAATACTCGGAAACAGAATAATCAACAATTAAATTTAAAATTAACAACATTTTAATCATTCAACAAATAAAGTTTAAGTACCTTCACAACAACTGCCTTGGTGAACCGGGAAAAAATACAACCGTGATTACAATAGATTGTCGGTATTAAGAAAATGAATACACACAATATACATAATTACTGTATGTTACTACCCGTCTACAACAATACAAGTAATACACGAGTTTCGGTTCCCCCCATACAGCTCACTGTCACTAGTGTACTTTAATTTAAAGTACTAGTGTACTTTAATTTAAAGTACTAGTGTTATTTAATTTAAATTACAAGTTTCAAAATAAAGTTTATGTTTCAATAATTAACTGTATACACTGTAATAGTTAACTGTTACCATTGTGTAATGGCAAAGTTCTCTCTTCAACGGGCGGTTGTGTGAAGTTCCATGTGGCTAACATCGACGAGTACTGGTGATCTGCTGATCAGCCTGATGAAGGTCAAGGTCCTCTGTCGTGTGATGTTCTTAAGTCCACCCCATCCCTAGTGCCTGTCTATCTCAGCTGTACATATCGTTATCCATATCCTGGTCAGGCGCCCCACCGGAGGCCTAGCCCATGACTGACAGTGCCTATCAAACAAAACAAACACCCTATGACTATAATTGTCTCTCACAGTCTTCAATGTAAACAAACCACGATAACCCGCTTCCGGTATCGTTAGTCGATTTCCGGTTTACATTATTAATCTTACAATGTTATTTCAACTATTTTACCACTAACATGTACATTTACACACAACCAGTAGTTTTAGAGTGAACCTAACTCGACCGCTAATAACTCCATACAGTGTATTTTGCTAGCTTTTCCTCGCAGAGCACATGTTACAAATCATTGCTAGCTTTTCTACGCAGAGCACATGCATGTTACAAATCATTGCCGTAGCGCACACATGAAATATCACGTTATACATGTACTGCACAAAATAAACATTTACAATATTTGACAGTTATATACACCTGTGATAAAATTGTACATTGTGTTAAAAATATCAACATTCAGTCATTCACCCTTACGGTGCACATGATCATCAATTTCCCCCACAATCTCTCGACACCACCTGCCTGGCTAATTCCCCATTCAGTTCTTCGTGCAGCTGACTGTTACGTCACACGGGAACCCGTATGTAGTGCAATAAACCGCGCGGAAAACTTGCGCGGAATAACACAAAAAACTACCTTATAACTACTGTCATACCTTGACAGGAAGTATTCGTGGTTTCTGTACAATGGAAATCAAGTTATACATTTCTTATAAAAAGAATATTTATAGTTCAGTCGTTTAATTTGTTTTCAAATCATATTTGTGTAATGGAATAATGTATGCTCGAAGACTGCTTACATGTAATGCTTGAATAAATAATTTCACATTTCCTACGTGACGATCACTGGGAACCTTTGGACGGAAGAAAATAATCATTGGACGAAGAAAAATAAAAGTTATTTTGTAATTTTGTTAAACAAATCCCTAAAACTACCCCTACAGATAATGCATCACATAGAGTTGTCAGTGCCATGATAAAATATTTTGATCGAGATCTTATCATATATAGATCTAAAGCAATAAGAACAAAGGCAAGGTAACTAGAGATCATCTAAGAAAACGACGGCCTTTTTCCACTCTTGAAGAATATCTCATCGAGGGGGTTGCGACGACTTGGTGATTCAGGCATAAAGATACGTATGGAGGCTATCTGTAAGACATTTTTGTTTACAATCTCGAAAAAGGAGAAAAAATTTCCTTACCACTGCCAACCATTGTAGTTAAGTATACGAAACTGCTTTATCTGGCTCGACTATAGCTTTGATAAATCAATTTTGAAGGGAAAGCTATACCTTGCTGGACTTTCATAAGAAATAATATTATAAAACAAACAAAATATAGTCAACCACAGTATTCTGATTGTAAAAATATATATATGGGGATTGACCTGCAACTGGAACTGTGTTATACCATTGCTCTACCTGTACAACGAAAGTGAACAGACCCAACTGTGCTATACTTATATACAAACGGAAGTTAAGGGGAGGCCACTGTATATAGGTATATAGTGCAGAGGGACAAGGATTCTTAATAAACATGTCGCACGAGATGACGAAGTTACAGGTTCGTTTGTTTGTTCATTTAGGGCCATTTCACGGTAAAAAGGTCATATAGTCGGCAACAGCCGGGACCAGCTAAGTTGTAGAATGGAAAAGATATAGAACTCAGTTTGATATCGTCATACTGTTGTTCCTTGATTATTATCTCATGTTTCTGTATCCTGTTTCTCCTGCCATTAATTTTTAAACAATATATATTGTTTCCTAGTTTGATACTGAACAAGCCAATAGCTACGGTCATATAAAGACCTGTCAGGCTTTTGGTGGTGTAGGAACACCGGGGTACCCGGAGAAAACCATCGACCTGCTCCCAGTACATGGCGTCTGTTCCACGTACAATAATCAAGTCCTCGAACCCGAGTGGTGGAGGGCTTGTGATCGCAGATGGTCTGACCCCTTAACCATTTGGCCACTGCGACCCCAAGCCGAAAGGTTCATAGGGTATCTGTTGTATATTAAGTATTTTGGTACCTATTGATTTGCAACTCAAATAATTTCACACATCATCAAATCTTACTCAATTCATGTGAACACGGGGATATGGGAACATCAGGCTACTGCGAAAACCTATTAAAATTATGTAACGTCTCCGGTAATATGGCTCCCCAGACACCTTTTAAAGAAACTGCTCTCGAGGGAAAGAAACATAATGGATTAAACACACGACTATAAACTATGCGAATCTTGTTTGAAGGCTATCAGGGAACTCTGTTTTATATATCTCCCCCATTTTGGTTTTGACCTTGACATAATTTTAGAAGTCCGCCAATAAACCGTTTAATTCAGTCCTTTATATAACGCCTGAGTGGTCTAATCGTACTGTCGTTTCTTGCTTGCTACAATAATCTACATACAATTACCGAAATTTGTGTTACTTGTTTCTGGTCTTGAAATTCATTTCGACTCTCCGTGTCGTTTCCAATCTTATTCTGAGTAAACACTTCTATATCGACAAGTGCTATACTATGCTTGACGTCAACTAAGTGTTCTTGTGTACCAAAAATGTAAACACCTGTCAATATGGAAATCCGTGACAATACCTGTCGATATGGAAATCCATGACAGCACATGTCGATATGGAAACCCATGACAACACATGTCGATATGGAAATCCATGACATTACATGTCGATATGGAAATCCATGAAAACACATGTCGATGATGTCGATATGGAAATCCATGAAAACACATGTCGATATGAAAATCCATGACAAAACATGTCAATTTGAAAATCCATGACAACACATGTCAATTTGAAAATTCATGACAACACATGTGGATATGGAAACCCATGACAACATATGCAGATATGGAAACCCATGACAACACATGACGATATGGAAATCGATGACAACACATGTCGATATGAAAATCCATGACAACACATGTCAATTTGAAAATCCATGACAACACATGTCGATATGGAAATCCATGTCAACACATGTCGATATGAAAATCCATGAAAACACATGTCGATATAGAAACTCATAACAACACATGTAGATATGGACACTATTGCAACACATGTAGATATGGAAATCCATGACAACACCTGTCGATATGGAAATCCATGACAACATATGTCGATATGGAAATCCATGATAACACCTGTCGATATGGAAATCCGATCCGATTTAATTTCGATAAATTCATCAGTATCGTGACGTCATTCATGATTTGTTATAAATATTACCAGAATTAAATGAACAGTACGTGATAATTTCTTGGAAAACGATTGTTCTGTTTTTGTGTAGTTTTTCATGTTGATTGACTACGACAAATCACTACTATATTTTTGTTAAATCCAATATGGAAATCCATGACAATACTTGACGATTTTCCCTAGACATACACATGTACAAACCTCAGCGACGGACTTACTAGTGACCGCTTGTGTCAAGAATGTAGACGCATTAAGTAAGTACAAAAAGTACCTGATGTGTAACCAAGTGTTGCGTCAAACTAAATAAGATTACTTTGCTTCTTTATGAACATAAGCTATAGACAACATTTTAATCGAAGCTATGCACTTCATTGATTTTACAACAGGATGAAACATGTTACATTAACTTGCATTACTTGCTCTTGTTGGCTCGAATGTTAGTGCGCAAGTGAGGTCTTAATATGGGAGGAAACTGGGGTATCAAGAGAGGATCCACGTGGTCAAGCAGATGAGCCTTTTCTTTTTCACGTTCGATTGGGTAATCGAACCCCGTGTCCTTGGTGAAAGGCGAGTGCGCTATCCACTGCGCCACCTAACCACCTTTGAATTTGATTTCATTGAAACTTATGCTCTTTGAGTTAGCAACATACAGTTTCATTTGAGCTAAAAAGATTGGATACAAAACAAAGGTATATTATTTTGCGTAATGAGTTGTTGAGCACATTTGTATTAATTAGATTAATATTGATTTCTGTGACATATGATGTGCAGTTTTCATTTATATCTTGACGATGATTGAGTGTTGCTGATTACGGCGTCAGTTACACGTATGCGGTTGACGTTCCCTTGTGAGTGTGATGCGTTTAAACATGTTATTGTAATATATATATATATATATATAAAAATAATCAAACGACAAGTCCTACACAAGACAAGTACAGACTTAAATGGTCTAACACATAGTTGAGGTAAGTATATTAATTGTGAATGTGTTTCGAAAGAAATATCGTTAAAAATCGTTATTATTCGGCAATATTTTAAAATGATAACTCGACACATTCAATGCAACCAAAATGCTTTGTCCTTATAATTTTATGAATTAATTGAATATCACTGCACATGAAAAGACCCATCGCATAGTTCACTAACTTCAAGGGAAACGGTCTCCTGGAACTCGAAAATAGCTTCTTAAAGTATTGTAAGCTTGAGTATTTATCTGTGTCTATCGTTAAAAAACTATTAATTTAAAAGCAGCGATCTCATTGTGTCTCTGGATACAAATCTTAAAAAAATGACTTGTCATACTTTTTTGTATCAGTTAAAAATGACATCCGGAAAGATCTGAAAGAGAAAAAACATATTTTAAAAAGATAACATTACAATTTATAACATTTGCCAGCATTGTTATTAATAGAAAACATGTAACTGAATGTATGTTTGTCAATGTTTACTATTGGTTTATTGAACACAACATCAAACTACTATACACACAAAAGATTTTTGTTTACTTTTTTGTTTGCACGTCGTAGAAATCGAAAAGGTTGAATGAAATTCAACTCAACAAAATAAACCATGGGAATGCCATTACAACTCCTCGGGGTCCAGAGGTGTTACGTGTGTTGTAACGCCAACTTGGCGACACATCAACATGACATAGTGATTAGGCTTAAATACTTAGAATTGTACTAGAATCTCGATTCTACAATTGACGTAGATCACACATAGATAACAGACACAAAGATACACATTTCATTGTGAAAGTCTCACAAAAATATATGTTGTACTTATAAGCACATTAGGTCGATGATCCCTGCGACGTGATTCGATGATGTTAATGATAAGCATAATTCTGTTAGTTTTTTTTAATCGATGTCTTTGTTTTCAGATATTTATATTTGATGAAGTTATTGTAACGTTAGACCGAATTACTAAACCTGTTGTTAGTCTTTGCGATTTTACAGGTTGCCGATGTTACACTTAACCAAATTCTGACAACAGATTATGAAACAATTAATTTGAAATGCCCCTTGTTGATGTGCTGATAATGCATATCTTCGCTCGTGTGTGCTCAATGTCAGCTTTGTCTGAGGTTGGAGACGGGGTGGAATGGACACGTAGCCGTGGGGATATTAATTAATCAGCACGCTGTAAACGGTAATGAGGACCATGCCTTTACCATAGGCACGTGGACGTGAACTGTGATTGGATTTTGCCTTTGTCAGATAACGTTAGCTAACGTAGACGTTTAATCATATATTCTTTAGGAGCGTTGGCGCAGTAACAATCTCTAATTGTGACGTGTTGCCATGATGATAGACGTTTTCCAGTCATCTGTTGATTTTTTTTTTCTATTTAGGAAATCCTGAAAAAGAGAGAATGGCTTATAATCGGGTCGTTTTAGTCTACAGTTTTCCCAGGAGCTTATATAAGGAAAGGGCGTAACCTTGCCGTGAATGTTAGTCTAGGGGTTTACTTCATTTTTATTTAAGAATAGCAGAAAGCCACACCATCCCTTTTAACGTATTAGTCTATGTATCATCGGCTGTTCGTATAAATTAAACCCTGCCTTCTGTAAATGGTTTTGGCATATTATACATACATGTATATCATAAAGGCGTGCAGTTATTCAATACTGATATGTCGTAAGACAATCCGTACAGTACACGTCGCCATTTCTCGCAGAAGTCAATTTCTACATCAGAATAACCAGTTGAATCATTGTTGTTTCCCTGTACTACTGCAGGAAAATTAAACTGTAGTTTTTCTTTCATCTGTTGTCCTGCGAAAATAAAATTTCCGATTTTTAGTTATATTTTTGGCAGTGGAACAGGGATCCTTAAAATATAACTTTCTTATAGATCTTTAATACAAATGGACACAATCGGACGACAACGTCAACACGAAAGAACAAAAATGAACAGATGAAATACTGTAATTAATTACAGTGAAATATTGAAACTTATTCATTCTACAAAAGTGACATTTTCTCGTTGTGATAACATGCACCACCTGTTGAATATGATATTGCATAACATCTCTGTTCAGCACAGGAAAAGTGAAATGTATTGTGACACTGATATACACGCTGTGCAGGTTCAGAGAAAGAATAGGCCTGATTTATCCCACTGCGCGTCACAGAAGAGGCGACTAGCCTCCCCACATCCCCCTGTAGAATCGGGATTTTCTACTAAGCAGACATTGAAAAGATCAAACTTAATCTGCTGCCTTCATACCTCCTGTACACTTGGGATTTGTGCGTCATTTCTATCTCACTTACTCTTGCGGTGTTGTCTCGCTGGTCATCACTCTTAGTATTTCCTTATCTTTTGCGATGATGTACGTAAAAACCCCAAACAAACAAACACTTATACCCCGTAGAAGAAGATCAGGTCAGGGTTGATGTCAAGCTTGTTTTCATCAAGGTTTTGATCAAATGAAATGGACGGATATCGTCGAACGATCTGAAAGGTTCTGAAGTAAAGGTGTAGGTATATATATATAGCTTTGTGTCGGACCAATCCTAGATAATTACCATCACATGATAGCGAGAAGCGCATCCATCATCATCCTTGGAGGATAGTGTAATGTCATTTAATTTATGAATCGACAAATTTGCTGTAAAATCTGTAGCATGGCGGTATAACATGTCTCACACGGACAGATTTTTAATAACTAATCTCTATGATTGGCAACTGCACGTGCCTGGAACCTCAATGTCGAATGTCATCAAGGAATTCTGCCGATCTAATGGATAAGGTATTGACTCTAGATCGTTTTATCAGAACTTGTTACCTCACTTCTCACACCATGTAATTAAAACCCGATGCCGGTCTCGACGTTCCGGATCTAGCATGAACGCAACAGACACGCAATTCATTTCGTGCAAACACCGGTGTTAATCATGGACAGTGATGTTAAACGCGTATGAACACAATTACAATTTTCTAAAAAGACATGGAAAATTACTACGTTTTTTTGTCAGCATATTCTTGGTTTATTTTGCTGAATACAATACCTGACTTCAATAAAAATCGATTGTTAATAAATACAACCAGGACTCAATCGCTATATATTTACTCTGAACAATGTCTGGGATAATATGTGACGTTTGCTTGAAATAAGCACTATTTCATATTTCCACTAGATCTAATTGTTTGTTAGTGTATCGCATCGTGAAAATTGATCGTCATCAACCATGTGGCGTTTATTGCAATATGAACGCATTGTCAATATGTTTCCCTAAAATTAAAAAAGAACTCCTTGTATATGAGTCTGGCTCGCCGTGCACATTGATTGTGTGACTGATAGCACCAGGCACCGTTTGTTTGATTTTCTTTCACATTGTTGATTATCCTAAACACCGATATTGATTATATATAAATCTGTGACGCATGGGATAATATCGTCTGCCATCGATGCAAATCTAATAGTCTTTTACCGCTTGTCATATATATAATTATGCTGTTGAGCAGTCCGGCGCTTTCCAACTGGTTTCTAAACACGTGGGCAAAAGCGTCAAAGCGGTTGACACATCCGGAATCGAGAACGAGCAATGCTCTCAAAAATGTCGTATATATAAATATGTTTGTAAAATGTAAAAAAGTTGGTTAAAAGAGTTTCTTCGACTTCTCTAGCGCTTTCACCTCTCTCTGTATAGGTCCCCTGATGAACCTCTAAAGGGGCGAAAGCGCTAGCGATGTACTAAGAAACTCTTGTCATTTGTATATTTATATTTCACCATCAAAAGGACTTTTGATGTATTTCTGATTTATATATACAATGTATATTCATCTTCCATCTGGCTGATAAGTACGTGTGTATCGGCAGACTACCAATGTGTCGTATAGAAAGGATTTACAGGTGGGGGACTTTATTTAAGTTTGCAATGTAATTGCATGACGTTGAATATAATATGCAGATTTATGTAAAAGGATTCCAGTGGTTTGTAATGGCTGATACAGAAAGTGCTGATGAATTATTTATTTGATTACTCATTACTATGATTAAAAACAAATACACGAGAAACTTTTAAAAGACAATATTACAAATATGGCATCCTAATACCTATTCGATGAGTTTTTTCAATGCGGCGTATCATTGCTGCACGCGTTCTTGATTATCTCTTCCTAACTGCACGGACGCGTGCGATTTGTTTGCGTTACCCCGGTATGGCAGGATGATCCTGTTCCTTTCTGACAAGGTCAAACTATGACGTCTGTTGTTATAAAACCAACTGTGGACATTTAAGTCAAGTGTCCTTTTTTCACCTCGGTGCTTGGACCCCAGCACCAGCTGACACTGAGAGCTTTACAATTGATTGACCAGGTTATTTTCTACTTAAACATACTGCAATTATAGCGTTTTATCAGAATGACGCGGGAAACAGGCCGTTTAACAGTGATCGTTACAGGGAGCTGGAGCAATTGAGAAAACACTATTGGAACCAGTGAGTGATTGGTAATCTGATACAATCTGGTCATCAGCAGTGCCGTTTTTAATTTGTATTGTAGGTAAAAGTTCCTTTTCGCAGATTGGTGTAAGGTTCTGCGAGAGGCAGCCATGACTTTCAATCATTATAATTACTTTTCATTCTGGATAACGCATCTGTCCCATACATGGATGTGTGTTTATAATATACGTATGCTAATGGGGCTGTCTTGTTTCCGTGACGAACTTTCTTGACAATAATCATATTGGATTGAAATTGGCACACAGATTTGTGTTGATAAACTAAGTGGAATATTGCGAGGAAATAGTTTGATGAAATTTTAATGCGAGTGTATATTGCAGTCACAAATTATATACTAAAAATTGTGACTTCGATCATATATGATGTGTATGCATTTGGTTTCGATAAGTACCAATAAGGAAAGGAACATTTACATATACTGACCATTCAATTCAATATTTGTCTTCGTGTTTGACATATATTCAAACGTAAGGGACAACTTTGACGATTCGAAAGACACTTCAATCCGACACAGTTGGCTCAAGTCGGGATAACTCTTTCCTGAAAATATCTGTAAAATAAAAGGGCATAAATAGCTGTGGAAGGGATATAGCAGAGAAACGAAGATAGTTTTGTAACAAACCAAGGATAAGTGTCGTAGCCTGACAGACAAAAAATGAACCGTAATTGGAGGTAATCACACTTTGTAACTTTACGAAGAGCTGTTGTGGACGAACACATCAATCAAATCGATTATCAACTTACTTAATCTGGTGATAGACCGTCAGACAACTGCGCCAGGTGTCCGTCCGTCACATGACCGTTGATGTTGTCACGTGGTTTCTTTATCGCGGAGCTGTGTTTTGTCACAAATGTTCAGCAGTGACTTTTCGTGCTCTGGACTTTCTGTGCCTTGCATGTCAGATATCACTGATTTCTTGTCGGACTATGATGTCTAGCGCCATCGCAGTACTGTCAATGCATAAATCGACTACTTTTGCCTGCAAGTTGGATCCAACTCTCTCTGTGGAGTAACTCTAACAAAAGCTACGCAACAGTTGTTTCCAAAACCATTCATTCATCATCTCCTACTTTTCTCTGTCACAGGAACTTGATATACAGAAGAAACATTCAATTGCGACTGTATTACATCCAGATATCAACAGACCGAACATCTGTGATTTCCTTCTGCAGTGTTCAGTAAGGAATCTTCTCATACACTTGGAGTTTTTGGTGTTCACACGTATAATTTGGGGAATTTATTGCAAGATCTTAAGTGTCCTCCATTCGTCCATTTTCCATTGTTGACGTCATCATAATGCCAAAGATGTTTACGCCGTTGTGTAGCAATTAAAAGTTATTGTTTTGGATATTTGAAGATCTCTTCTCAGCGTTTTATGATAACACGCATAGCTCATCGTTCTGAAGTATATTTTTAACGTTTTATTCTGGTACTAGCGGATTTCTTATTAATTCTTTGAATGGAATTCATCAACTGTTAGAGGAAAATATATACATGTGCACGTGTTTAATTTTTAAAAAATGTATTACAAAACGAGGAACGGCATAATAGTGAAATAGTCTTCATGTGTCTTATGTTATATAAGGGATGTACATATTGGACTCGGACTCAGCGTTACACAGGTGACTATATGCCACGTGTTTCATCCATTTGTCACGATATAGGCTTGTAACTTATAGCATTGATCTTGAAACACTCCATATATAATTACCTGTGCGTGTTACTGTGATGCGATATGATTGATCATATTAGAATAATTATCTTGGCGGAATACCGAGTACAAACCTAAAAGACGATAGCTACGTTAGCTTTGATGTTACAGTATAATTTCTGTGTTCCCATCAATTTGGACACCAATATCGATAACTGACCACATGAAATGCACGTGTATTCTTATAACAAAATACGTATCTAATCAATGACGATTAAATCGATAACTTGTTATTTTTTCCATAGCAAATCTCAATATCTATATTGCTCGAATTTCTCGATCGGATTCTTTAAACATCAAACAAAAGGTACTTGTACATTACTTTTTCAAAAGTGATTGTTGTTTATATAAAGCTTTAACTATAATTAACAGTTTATGTAAGTTGACCTTTTGCTCTATATAGCTTAACTTTAATGTTCTCAGTACATTGACCTGTAGAGAACGTTACAAAGAAAGGAACAAAATTAAACATGAAAAGGGGGGGTAATAATCATGTAGATAATGTATAAACAGTTGTTGCAACAGAATCAACATCAGTATTTCAGAAATATGATATATTTTGCTTTCGAGATCAATATATAGATAAAAGTACGGTCATAGATTATGATAAAAATATTTAAAACAAGTCTTAATGATTTTCATTGCAAATTATTGTCACACAGATTCGACTAAATATTTCAGCGGCAGCTTCGGGTACCTTTTATCGAAGTTGTTTTAATATCTACTATTTTGCTAAAGCGACAAATTGTCATTTTAGTATGAATTATATATGTAAATGAAGGTGTCAAATTCCTTTTGGAGATATCTGAAACCTTTCAACTACTAGTGTTAAAACCAAAGCATCAGTCAGACATTATATCATTATAACAATAAACAAAATGTTTAAGACGGACTAGTTGGAATAGTCTCCAAAAGACAACCTTTACTCTCAAATAAAGACAGAGTCTTTGACGAGCATGAAAGCTACATTACTATCTCATAAAGAAATAAATCAAAACAGAAACTGTTTCTAAAAGCAACAATTGCATTTATTTTCAAAGAGATTGCTAATCTTTGCCGTTACAGGAAATTATACTTTCTACTCAACGAACAAGTTAAAAACTATTACTTGCAAAGGGAATGATGATGTTCCACAGTGACGAAAAATATATTTCACAATAGGAAGTCTATGGAATAAATAAGATATTGATTCATTAAAGAAGAAATCAAAACCACGCCTATCGTTAAGGCGTCCAGTTTAAACGCGTGCAACCTCTGCGGCGGAAATGTCTTCACGACAAAGAACAGCTTCTTTACAGAAGATGTTCGGTATTGACCAAGTTGACAAATAAAGGCTATAACATCAAAGATGCCTTTTATGTTCGATCTAATTGAAATAGCATCATCGTGTTTGACGTGTCCGCTGACGTCCATATTGCGATGGTGATAGTATCTCACGTGTAATTGCCGTTCACAGACACGTGACAAAGACCGATTCTTTCCTTATTCCTCTGCGTAATACAGACATTGAATCAGTATTTGGCTGTGGACAAACAATTCTTATAGTTAGTTTGCCCAATTTGATTTGTCGGCTACCAGGGACGTGCATAACGTACGGGCCTAACACGTCCCGGTGACACTTAGTGTGACAGGAGATGAATCGACTGTAAAACCTACAAACCTGCTGTTAAAAGTGATTATTAAGATCGTGGAGGTTTACGTGTTATACACGATTACCAAATACAGCACGCGGGATTTGACACAAATTTGTGCATTTATTTTATTTTTTTCAAATGTGTTTGATGTTCTAATTTGATACAATTCTCACCGAATGTATTGTTCAGAATGGATTAGGAAAACTGCGGGAATAATCTCGTGTTATTCTTTAAAGGTTTTTCAAAGAAATTGGTTTCCAAGGACATACATGAATTTGATTTCTAATATTGTGATGAGAGCACACAGCACCTTACAAGTACCTGCAGCGAGGGGTTTGCTGTATATGTAATTCAACTGTGTTAAAAGATATATCAATACTACATGGTAATACCAGTAGGTCTTGATGTGGGATGAACGCAGCTGCTGAGTATTCACGTGCATGTATTACACCCATTGACGCAACAGGTGACTCGCTTCTCGTATTAGACACTGTCGATACTCGCAGCTGTGTACAGATCTGCGATTCCAACTTACGTACTCATTCCAAGGTTTTAAAGTTTGTTTTGTATGTAAGGAACACGCTGTGTAAACGGTCTATCAATCAATATTTGGACGTCATCATTGAACACATTTTGGACATCTGAAGATGTGTTCTAAACGAGGAATATATGCATTATCAAAGTTTAAACGCTATTTTTGATAACATTATGGACAGCTGGTGATATTTTTAACGTGGACTGGATATATTTTCTTATCAAAGATATTTTGATTATGTTTTAGACCTATAGTAACTTATATATATATAGATCATACGGAAACGTTTGAGGACTTTTGGATATTTTGGACGTGTACATATTGAAAGCGAGAGGTATCGAAACGTTTGCTTTCTATTTTGACGTGTGCTTAAAGAGGATTTAAATGTAAAATTAGAGACGTTCCGAACCATTTTTGTGATATAATTGACTGCATCTGGAATGCTTTGAACGTAGAAAATGTATTTACTTTAACCGTATATGCTGGTGAAATATATTTTTGGCGTATCGATGATACAAAAAATATAGAGGTGCCCTGAATGAAAATGCAGCCGTTAGCAGTTCCGAACTGAAACTGTTATACACGATGGAGAACACTGAAGTGTCAACTTCACGCTATCTGGTGGAAAGCTAGTATCAGAGAGCATGTCAGCAGCGTTGACAATCTCTACTTTAAAAACAAATACAACCAAATTTTGGCTCATAACTTTATTGATGCAAATGCGAAGATTGTGAGGCTAACAGGTTTTTGATAAAAACTGATGTGTCACATGAAATTGAATATATTGGCATTGTTGCCTGCTCACGACAGAATTTTATCAAGAATGATATAACATGCGTGCAAGCAGTTCTCTTTAGCATTCACATCACGCGACTTGGTGACGAGCTCCAAGATATTTGGAGAAAAACGTCCTTCAACGATTTGATAAAGGTCATGCTTTTGACTAAACCTGCCTTTGGAACACCAATATAGACATTGTCACAAAGTGTTAAGTTACGAAGCGATGTTTTGACCATTTCCTAGACGGAAAGACCACTTAAAGTAATTGCTGATCAAAATTCGTTTGTCTTGCTGATATGCAACGTCCCCTGAGTAATTCAAAGCGAACATGGTTAAGTTGCATTACACAGCAGATTCATAAGTGCATCAACGGATCTCGGCGGATTTGTTCAGAAGAGGCAAGTGCACTGTTTAAATTGTACTGGTCACCGATACGACCAGCGAAGTTGATGTTATCGCGTTAAAGGATTTGCCTCAACTCTTTGTGACGAAGTGTTAATATCTTCTGGGATCATACACAAATAAAATGGAATATTAAACGATGCTGTTCGGAATGTGTTGAGTAACATGTGCGGTGAGATTGGATATTAAGATTCATCTCTGGATTATTTGCGTACAGTGAAACGGTTTTAAGTCAATATAAGACTAGCGATATTCCTTTAAAAATTATCGCATAGCATAGTTTATGTGATCGACTGAAAAGAATTACAAAATATAAAATCCACTTTTTATACTTTTTTCATTTGATTCGGTATCATAAGTGTATGTGTTACAAGGCTGGACTGTATAATATGGAAAAACAAAACTCAGAGTTCTGCGTTGTTGAAGCAGACATTTTGTGGAGTCTACTTTTTTTTGTTTTTCATTAACGAAATATCAAATGGGTATCTGATTTGTGTATAAGCAATATCCACTAACGCTTGTGAATCTTCGAAAAGAGCTCTCCGGGATTACATCCTCTATTTGGATTCCGTGAAAGCAGCGTCACAGTATTTATGTCATAAGGTTTATCAGATTCTGAGGATTAACTAGCGACATGCGAGGATCTGTCAGGATTATAACAAAACCCGCTGTAGACGTTTTGTTCCACGCGTTCATTAACACAGCACCACAAACGACAAAGATGTGTTTCACATGGTGCCAGGCCTTCGTTCATGACACTTCAACCTGATACAAATATGAGATATTTATATGTTTTGCCACCATTTTCTTTGGATTTCAGGACACAAATCCGCGTTTAACTAAGGAAGCATTGATTTACAAAACTCATATAAACTTTGGTTTATTGTGACATGAAGAAAGGTTGTTATAGCGTTACCTAGTGATCACATCCGTTGCCATAGTTACCCCAGACACACGACACTGGTCGTGACTGTCAGAACAAATATCACCCATTCAATTATCGAGCACGACGTATGTTTTCAATACCATGTGTTAATAATCATTTAGCAATTTAGAAACGGATATCTCTGCAGTTAGTGTCTCTCATATTGGCTATTGGCTTCAACAGAACGCAGGAAACCATTTCACATCTCTTCCGTGACGTTACGCTGGTCCAGGTAATAGAAATTATGTTAGGACTCACTTCCGGTACCAGTTTGCGCAATGGACCATATTTGGTATGACTAATGATCTGTCCAAGAGGTACAGAGATCATTAGGCGTCTGTGAAAATCGAATTTCAGACTGTTAAAGCGAGATTATGTTTCGTTTCGCATCGAACGAGAGTTAATCAAATGTATTTGATGTGTTCGTCTCCGACTTTGATATAACAGAGCCCTTTTACAGACATTTAATGACTTCCAATGCTTTTAAAGGATTTTTTTATTGACTTTATTTATGAGCAGGAAACTTGAAAATGAAAATTAACAAATGGTATTTACTGCCACTGTGAAATTTGCGCTAAGTTACAATGTCACTAATGCACGCGCATGAGTGGTTTCAGTGACATGCGCGTGCTCACGAGGACCTCTTGGCAATGATTTCGCCGATTAAATCAAGTTGACTGTTTTTAGTTCAGAATCACGCGTCAAGATCTGTAAAGTATCAGCTGTGTGACCAGGGTGAGTTTAGACATTGCAGTACAAGCGAGCGCTGGTTTACCTTTATATCAATTTTCCATTCTTTTAATTACTAAATATACTAATTCCACAAAACGATCTTTCATACACTGAGAAAACAATTACAACAATTTAAATAAAGATAGCATTCAGCCAGACACTATCTCACAAGCGTGCTTGTCACTTCTTATTTCGTCGGTAGTGCAAACTCGTAAAATTATGAATCGGTGAGACATTGGTCAGTGGAGGGTTCGTCGGCAAGGTCGTGTGGACAGTGACACACCCATTACACTTGTCACATTGGCAGTCTATTTAAAGATCTTATTAGGTACCAGTGCCAGAAACGGAAATAAAAACACCATCAATCGGAAGTGCAGTGCCACGAAATGGATTAGTGATATTTATCATATTTGACAGGAGAAGATTATCTGGAAAAAAGCGGCAGATATTTCAAGATCTGTCATCTTTATCATATGTATAGCAATAGAAACGCCTCTACACGATATTTTGGAGTTTTATTTGAATGCAGGGAGAGGAGATGTGAAATGTCTGCTCCGAGAGTTTACTGTGTAATAATGCTGTGTTTCGTGGAAGGTATATTGCCACAGTCACCGGATAAATACATGGAATAGGAGTCATTTATGATGGAAATATTGTCTGTGTACACATAGCATACATGTGATAAGCACGTGTATTTGATTAAACTCACGTGTTCGTCTGTGAAACATGAACTTTGGATACCTTTACAACAGCAAGTGATATGTGCTTCTACGATACGTGACGTCACAATGCAACACTGCGCATGTCATTACATCGGTCTAAGGTGTGTTTTCGTCACCTGACCTTTAACGTCACAAAAATGGCCTATGACCTGAGGAAGTTAGGCCGAGCAGCGCTGACGAAGGAACGAAACTGTCCTGTGAGCGGAAATGTAGACGAGGCATTTCAAGCTTTTGAGGTAATCTTGAATTTCTTTTACAATGTGTCAATACCAAAATATACCTGTAATTGTCAAAATCGTCCAATCAACACATGCTCATCCATACTCGTTGTATACATTGTCCTGGATATCTTTTTATTATCTATGTATTTCTAAATTCTTCCCCGTAATAATCGATAATTGTCATGATGAATTTCGTGTTTACAATTTGATACATGAATTCAAACCTCGATATATATTTCAGTTGGTTACTACAATAAAATCAAACAAATTTCTTGATAAACGGATGGTTTGCTCTTTGGGGTAGACGGGCGTGGCTTAATGTTTGAAACTTTTACTTCTTCGGTGCAGATAAAGGGATTTTAACCGAATTTTTTTTCTGGAGCATAATTTTTTTAAAGGGTGTTATATGAAGTGCTCAAATATCAATACAGATTTTATGATGTCTCTAGTTTGATGTGTCCGAATGAATATTTATGATATATAGTTGACCCGATCGAACATTCTCGGAAATGATGACAATATGTTCTCACAAAATAGACGTGACTTACAGGATATACACTGTAGTTGCCATACACGAGCAGGTTCCATATTAGTTCACCTGGTCCGAAGTGGCACGTAAGCTAATGGCAAGCGCCAAGGGAACTGTATAAATATAGGATGTGGTCCCCCCGATGTAAGCAGGCTATTACCTCTAACTGGAGATAGGAGTATGTTTGCTTAAAATCCTGCTTCTCTCCGCGGGATCGTAAACATATCTGGTTTAAAATATTGCAATAGGGAATGGTCATATTTTGTTTTAATGAAATTTAAATGACCACTAAGGCTGGAGGAGTTGGACACAACAGAGATTGTTCTGTTGTACAGCTGTTTTATCTAACAACAATCGATATTTCAACTTATATAATGCGATAAAAGCGCATACACCCATAGAACGACGAATGTAAACAATTGTATTATGGGTTACTAGTATTTTTCTTCCAGAGTTTTCTCCGCCAGTGGATTTAGTCCCGGGAGATATTGTGAAAATGCCCAGGATTTTCTCCCTAAAATGTCCTGTTTTTATTGGGTGAGATCAACACATGCTATCCGGATGGTCCTTTAGGCCCGGTCTCATTCCTCAAGTTTGGTTTCATTTTTATAACGTTCTATCAACAGCTAAGGTCATTTAAGAACAACGTGCCTTCATGGGTGTTGTTTATGCGTTCTTGCGTTCGTGTGTGCAGGAGGCATGTTATGTTGGTGTATTTGACTCCTCGTGGTTGCGCGAATCTGATGCCGACTTTATAGTGCTCTCTCACTGAAATACCATCCCGAAGACACCCAGCACAACATTCCGCCCAGTCACATTATACTGACAACGGATGAACCAGTTGTCATTACTCCAAACTCCTGAACGTTTCACATGGAATAACAACTGCATTTTTTAAGGATTTTGTCCCGGCCGGGGAACATAATCAACTACCTTCCTCACCTGGACGAACGCAACATTAAATCCAGAAGTGAGGTGTTGCAAAGCAAGGCGCTTGGAAATAAAAGGTAGTTAGAAGAAGAAATAAATAAGAAAGATCCAAAATGTTGCAATGGATGGAGCAGATTAATTTTAATTACTTTTATGCTCCCAAGTAGAGGGCACAAAAGCCAATCCCAAATTCTGCGGGTGGGTTATAGATCTTCGGTTATAACATTTAATCGGCCGAGATCTCCATCCAATAGCAATATATACATTTCCTGCAGGTATACATCAATGAAAAGAATTCTAGTATGCTACCAGGATTGGCCCTGGTGTCGGGCCCTTCACCTTGGGAGTAGGTAAAAAGGTCATAACATGGAAAGAGTCGATAACCGCACTCCATACTCACACTTAAATTGTTATGTAGGAAGAGATGAGTACATTCGTGCCACAAATATTCCACTAGGGTCCACTCATGCCACTATTGACATAGTCCGTATACTTGTATCATATACGTAATCACACTACAAGAATAAGCTCCAGGGGCTGGTCACACACCTCGGGACTTGGTCTCAACTTAAGCCCTGTTTTAATTTGGGAGCTTAAGGAAATGTCCGAATGGGGTAATTCTCCTGACCAGTAGTCATGTATGGAACATTCCTGTGACAAGGGAATAAGAAGCTGCATATAGGGAACCCGCTTCCCCTTTCAGTGTTGAAAATCACAATAATACTTTTAATGAGAACATTTTGCCGTGATTACTTTAATATCGGGATGAGCAGTACAGGCATGTTGGGCGTCTTTTTTTTACCAAGTATCATTTTGTTATTCCTACTTGTGTTTTCTATTTTAGAACTGACATTTGCAAAGAATCTTTTAAATAATAATCGCAGTAAGTTCCAAACTGTTTCAACATGAACACATGTGTAGATGTCCCTGTCCTCAGCACTGGCTCATCTGATTGGTTCGGCGAAAGTAGTCCGTCTGTGTAGTCTATTATGAGGGGAACTACTGCAGAATCAGCCCCATTGACTTATGTCATTGACTTAGACAACATTCAGCCGGTGAAACTGACCTGCTGATCACAATACAGAACATTACCTTCTGACGGGCTTAATATAGTGCTGTTATTTCTCTTGACCCCGTTACGTTCCATGATGTCGGCGATATACTACTGCAGCCTTGTTACATTACAGAAAAACATATCGTTTCCAAAACTTATGTCGAGCATTTCCATACTGATTCGAATAAATCAATAACTCTTGAAAGATGAATACTGAGCTTGAAATCATTATATGGCATAGGAAAGATTAGGGTGAAACAAACTCGAATATTAAAATTAGAATTACGTCATTGATTCAGATATTACACCTTATTTAACGCGAATGAACATTGAAAACTGAAGAAATTATATCGAATTATATTTTAAATGTACTGTTAATTTGTTTGCTTACATTTTTGTCTTGCGTACATGAGCATTGAGGCCCGGTAGTTTAGTGGTAGGACGCCGGGCTCGTTACCGAAGGGTTGCGGGTTCGAACCACGGCACGGCACTGTGTTGTATCTTTGAGCAAGATACTTTACTCCGCTTGGTGCAGTCTACTCAGCTGTTAATGAGAACGTGGTTGGACTGTGCTAGAATTATTAAATGCTAGCTGTGAGTGCCGAAATGGCAGCATGGGCTGTATGCTTCCAGGGAGTTGAAGATGATATTGACTGGTTGCAAAGGCCCTATAACCACGGATGATAATTTGTGAACCGCTTTGAAACGACCTACGAACTAGGTTGTGATAAAGCGGTATAAGAGAACCTCGAATTATTATAATTATTATTATTGAAATGCGCTTGTTAATCAATGCGCTGATCTGTTAAAATTCGATAATAAGCTGAATTTGTGCCCGCTAAAATTAGTACTTTAACATTATTTAACCTGACACAATGTCTTTAAATGTCTTGCCTTATATTGCCTAACCTAGGTAGACAGCTCATATACAGCGGCTGACGTGATAGTCTGACGGCTATTTTATGAGGTAGAGACGACCCCTCAAGTGGCCACACCTCTGTCACGTAATAGACACGAGAAAACCATAGACAAAGCTTTGTTAGCTTACAGTGGTCATATTTTCAAATTTTTATTTCAATTTTACTTTAGAATATACTCAGCTATTAACGCCCTTAAAGTTTTAACTAAGCTTGGCCCCTCACGATCCGGGTCAAACCCATACCAAGTTTTAAGTAGATTTAGGACAAGGGGTGTTAAGGGTCATTTCCGGCCTCATCAGAGATTTTGATTTAGTTGTAGTCTGGAATAAATGAAGTATGCAAATATGATATTTCAAATTCATTCAACAACTGATTAAGGAGATATGGAATTGCAAAAGAGACATAAATCCGCAATTTCATAATGAAATGCGTGTTTTGTGCGCTATTTGGTTGACAATTTGCCATTTTGAAGGAAATTAACTAAACACTCTTCAAATTTTGAAAGCCTCCTCATGCAACAAACAAATAAATATTTGACATGCTTAAACATTGTCATACCAGTGTTCATTCGTAGAAAGGAATTTTCGTTTGTCACATGCGGAGGCTTTCATTTCTGCATGCATATGCTAACTGTCCAATTACATCCTATTTTGATTCCGATTTCGTGGCTGTGATAGGGAATCTACACATGGGCATTGGAAAAAATCGGCACCAGGAAAGATAGCCCCGATAAACAATATGAGGTTTATAACAGAAATTGCAAAATAAATTTGAGTTGAAATTTTAACTCTTTATGATGCCAAAAATGGCCCGTAACGCCGAAAGAACTTTTACGTCATTACGGGTTTAGTTTCGGATGTACCGTTATCCTTTTAATGCATTTTAATAATTTGTTTTGGTGTCAACATACATGTACTTAGAATTAGCCCTTCACCTACGTAGAGTAGTCGCTAGATACCGACCGTAGGTCGGTATTTTTCTCCGGGAACTCCGGCTTTCCTTGACCAACAAATCCTTGCACGTCCTTAAATGACGATAGCTGTAAGTGGGACGTAAAACACAATAAAACAAAACCAAACATAGAAGCAGAATTAAAATGAAGCCAGTTGATGGTGCGAACATCAATATATAGACATTTTTAAAGCAAAGGTTCGTTCTAAAACTTTAACGGAACATGATGACAAACTATTAAGTATCTTGTAAATAGAAATTAATTTAAAACTAAAGCTTTATTAATGAACGTAAATTTGGATGAATCCGTTAATTTTGATATTAAAGTCAAACAGTCGACACGCTTGTGTAACTCTATGATAATGTTTCATTCTCTATGAATTTGGAACTCTGTTTAATTCAGCCATCACATACATTTTCAATATATAACAAACTGTGATAGCATACTCAGCTCAGTGTGCCGTCACAAGTGTATAATTTCATGAAAATAAAACAGCGGGTTTATTAATTATATTTTTGTAAAAGATTCCTTAAAATTATCTCAAAATTGTTCCAACGCCATCATTTCATTTGAAATCTGTTGATCACAGATGCAAATTTGGGCTCATTTACGATGCTCCATATATAGAATTTCCGTGGTGGAAGAACATTTTTGCCACATAAAGATTTTTTCACGGCACTAAATTTACAGCCGAGATGACGTATGCAACAGCGAGGTCTCATTGAGTTATATTTACCGCAGGTGCCGGTTGCTAACCTTTTTTTACTATTATAGGTTCTGATGGAGCGAGACTTTCTCCTAATGTCTCCTTTTCCGCTATGCGTCATTCTTAATGATGGCGTCTACACCCAGTTTAACAAAAGACCGGTTTGTTCTAAGGTTCAGTAGTTACCTTAATTGCTGCACATCCGTAAAATATTAGCTAATGTCATTTCTAAATAATCTTTTATTCTAAATCATCACAACCTGTCCGAACAATTTAAAAAAAATAACCTGCTTTTTTCAGACTAGGAAGATTGATACATTCTACTGGCGTTAAGCTGAGTATCGCCTGATCAGCTTGATGACATATTGAACAGTCGTTTTGCAAGTTTCATTTGATATAATACTGGGAAAAAAGTAAAATAAAGATTTTTTATCATTTCTTTTCCAATGACGTCAGGAGTATTTTGTAGCAGCTGATCCAAGATCTTCAGCAATATGTACACATCAATTATTTTTAAATCTGATCGTATTCTCGTTGCAAACTTTGCCAGAATTTCGCCAATTATCGGTAAATATAATTAGCTGTTACCTAACCGTCAAACGAACCCGAGTAGTTCTGAGTCCTATCTAATTATTGAGTGACATTAGTTTGGCAATAAGACATATAACATGAGACTATATAAAATGGTTGTAGCATTACTGCATACTAGAATTGCTCACCCCTAGCTGGGGCATGGTCAGTAATGTATTACCTTTACACTTATATCGAGTCGAACTTCGCTAAAACGAACTTTTAAATATATACAACCTTGTAAGTCAATGTCGTTTTTGCTGCAAAAATGTATTTCTATTTTATCTTAATTTAACGTGACGAAGATTTCGTTTATCTTGAAGGGTTTTTACTTCAATTCAATGTTGAACCACTTCGAGATTACTTCAGAATATTAACTTCGAGGTAACAAAATGACCTTAGATATGCTTATTTTGAGATGTTTCGTTTAACCTGTTTAATTCGAGATAACAAACTTTACTACTTGATTTTTAGTTGAAACAATAGTTCGATGTTATGATATTTTACCTCGAGATATCGGGTTTTACAAAAATATGTCCTTTCAGATGAGGATGATTTAATACGAGATAACTCCGTTTTATTGAAAGATTTCTCTCAAACATTGTAAAGTATTTCGAATCAATCATGCCTCGTGATTTAAATGGTTATCGTTCCATTCAAATCTTCGTGATAGGAGAGGCAATCAGAAAGACTAAAAGTGCATTAGAAAAACAAGCTACCAAATTCGATAATTGTTAAATTCAATTCTTTAAAGTAAATGATTATCGCAGACAGAGATACAAAAATTGTAGTTGTGAATTTCATGCAAGGACCTTTCCCTTTGCACACACATACAGCCAATATATAAAACATACAATACTGCAAGGAGCACTTCGGGAACCATAACGACAGTCTTAACAACAGGATATTTTTTTCAAATGTTCAGACATGGAAACCAAGTCACTAAGTCGACCGCCAGGAGACAATCTAATTTTGATGCAGCTTTTATGTGTTGAAGGATCTGTCTTCCCATTTTTACGCTAGTCTCATTCTGATAAAGTGTTCGTCAATGAAGTTCTCCCCACGCACAAACCTTTCCTTACCTGTATATGTTCGGTAAAAATGGCAATTTCTGGACAGCGTACCAACTGCATTGTCAATATGTTTCAGAATATCTCTGTTTCCTTCATAGATGAGGTTTTAACCACAGGGACCTAGGAATTTCTTACAGCTATATATTAGGACCTAAACTAAGGTGTTCAGAGTAATTTTACATGTTTTAGGGGTTTATATCGACTTTCGGTAAAAATGACACCCCTAATGATAATATATACATTGTACCTGAAGTCGAATTTAACCCCGAAAACATGTAAAATTACTCTGAACACTTTAGTTTAGGTCCAAATATAACTGTAAAAAATTATCAGGTCCCTGAATGTGGTTTTGACTACTGTGGTGTCTCGTTTGGTTGGTAGATGTGAATTTACCGGCGGATGTCATACTAGTAGTCCGCGATGCTCACCGTAACATTATATCCACATTTATCTTCTTTTAGTACTGGCACGTAATTCGTCCATCATCACAGTTACATATTCTCCATGGCCTTCTTGCACGACTGTTCTTTGTTCATTCTGAGGCTGAGTTAGGGCATGCCTACATTTATATTAGTGTCCTGCTTCTACACCTTTTAGCATTAAGTTAGCTCTATATTCAGAATGTGTCCTTTTTGTAAAGCTTGCTATTTTTATTAACCCCAAAAGATATGTATATTTTCCCTGAAGAATGGTCATTTCTGCAAGCAAACCTTTACCCTCAAACAGAATTGAAATATTTATATAACTGATAATATCTTGTATAAGAAGTTTGAAAGCTTTACAATGGGCTAAAATTGTAAAAGCAGTATTTCAAAGTAAAAATGGCGATAAAATGATAAGACAATCATTTATGTAACAGAATTGGATTTTTTGCATGAAAAAGGTCATTTTCCCTTGAAATGAAATGAAAAATACATCTCAAGTTATTAACGAGCAGAACGCAAATTCGTTGTCCCATGTTTTATGGTTTATTTTCTTCTCAAGTTGGGCTTAATGAAGCAACAAAATATTGTCCTTTTCATTTGCCCATGATATAAGTCTTGTGTATGTTTGTCTGTGCGTGTGAATGTGTGTCTGATTTCACACCATTCTGCCAGTACCAATCCGCTGCAACAGAGTACACTTTAAACCTTATTACAGTATTGTCAAACTGAAAAGTACATATATATACCACATTATTGTGCAAGTAAAACATTGTTATCAGAATGATCAGTTTCGGCCAACGCTCCATGAGGACGAACATTCTATTGTGAACTATATTGTAACATCATGTAGACTTGCACAAGCTCCAGTGTATTTATTGTCCAATGGATGAGGTCATAACATACAGGTGTAATTGCAACATAATGATTGATTGTGGTTTTGCATGCTGCTGTCATTGTGTGATGAACTGAGTTGTTTTGAGACAATTTTAACAAAGCAGCTCAAAACATTGGTCTCAAGTCCGACTCAGTTTTTCATCAAACAAACTGTCACAGGCAAGCTGTAATTCCTCGACCATTGTCGAAAACTAAGGCAAAATATGAACAAATGAAGGATTTACATGGAGACCCTTGAAACAGTAAAATGACCAGGCGTTCCGGAAGGGTAATCGTCCATTGCTTCATCGGCAACACCTGCAATGTAAATCTAGTTCAAATCCTAGTAACGTCTCCGTCTCATATTGAGAACTCGGATAAAGTGACAACAAAACAACATGGCTCTTTAATGAGCATTTGAACAACATCTTCCATGTTCAACATGAACACTTAGTAGTTTCTATTCCCCGGAGGTCGTGTACCGACATTAAAGCTCATTTACCGACGTCTCTTATGTGTTTCATTACCTTTGGAAATGTACGTTTTAATCAGTACGTGCAACCACATATTGTGCACGTACGTTGCGCGTGCGAAAACCTGATAGATAGGTTTACCCTAAGTGATGACAGGTCTGTTCGTTATCTCTTGGCACAGAGAATTTACGTAACATGAAATTAAAAAAGCTAAATACCTAACGTGTAAATTTGTGTCGCAACCGTCTATATAATGAACTGACTTATAGAGTGTCTAGATATACTTGTTTCCGCTGATCATGAAGTTTTAAGGTAATTACAATACTTCTTAAAATGCTAATATTTCTTATTGATTCAATTATCTTCAATCTCATTCATTGTCATCCGCACTTTCGACTCTGTGTATTTATTTAATGACAGAATATTATAACAAACGATGTAAACAAAACAATTATTATTTTTATCTCAGTTTGAACAGATTAGGTTTTTATATAGCTTTTTGTATTACAAAGATACGTTTGTTATAGTTGTCATTTCAGTTTTTTGAGAAAATGTTTTTTATTTATTTATCGCCGTTTCAAGAAGAATTCAAATCAGTTAGTTCGGTTATGTGAGTACCTTTTATTATTTCTGGTACGTTACGTGTATGTTATATCCATTTTGCTGAAGGGTTCCGTTACTAGATTGTTTGTTTAGGTATTTCTAAATATTTTCTTCATGTTGGTAAATATGGGTTGTGAAAAGATTCATGTAGCACAACCAAAAAGTGTTTATATATGTGACGTTTCGATGACTAATGCGGAATGTACTCTGCCACCTTCATCAGACAAATGACCAGTGAAGAGTTTGTACACAAAGGTGTAAAATGTGTACGAGTTGTCCATAAATCGATGTCGATTCGGCTACGCTGTAAGCGTATGTACACTAGTTGTTATATATGTACCGACATGACTCGAATCAGCTACCCTTTATTTGATACTAGGTCATATATGTGCGAGAGACATTAAGCCCCCTCATCTCGATTTAACACTGCGGTGTATCCGGATGACTTTCTTAATCTGCTGATGACTAGATTACTCTCTATCTTTCTAGTACCTTGGAGTTATCCCAGTCAATTACATGATTTTTCTGTGGGACATGGTCTGTGATTACCGATTTATTGATCTGGGACTTCGACTGCTGACTTTCTGATCGTCTGTTTTGCGATTAACGTCCTCGTAACAGCCAGGTTCATATGAAGACGGGTTCTTAGGAAGACAACGCCGAAACGAACGTGTGGGGAAGGGAAAACAGAAAATGTAAATCCCAAGTGTTGCGATCGGGGGTTGGGCATATTACATACAACGATCCGTTATTACTTAATTAATGTCTTAATTTGAAAACAAATGATTACGTTCATGGATCCGTTACTAGTAAATTGATGACTTAATTGTAGCATAGTAGCTGCTAAGTATAATAATATCACAAATTGTGAAAAAATTATCTACAAAAAGTAATTTATGCAGAGTTTCCTTTTGTGTTGTTACCTGTATGTACGCTGCTTTGACCAGAACTATACAAATGAGCACAGTTAAGAGTTCGTAGAAAATCGGCAAA
The DNA here is from genome assembly GCF_002113885.1 of Mizuhopecten yessoensis. Lineage (NCBI taxonomy): Eukaryota > Metazoa > Mollusca > Bivalvia > Pectinida > Pectinidae > Mizuhopecten > Mizuhopecten yessoensis. The sequence goes on along the minus strand of NW_018480056.1, from coordinate 555,832 downwards.
CAAAAATACAACTTGTTCTCGACATTTTTCTTTTTCTTTTTAAGAACAAAGGCCATTGTACGTTTGAGTCTTTCAAACTAGCTCTTTGCTTGATTGTATTTTACATATTCACATATGTGTCTATACAATAATTAATTAATAAACTCGTAATGAAATGGTCAAAGGTACCTGATTTTAATTTCATGTAGCGTTACATGAAATCTAACTGGTAACAAAACGATAAAATGAAAATTAACAATGAACTTTATGTAAATCAAACGACTCTGAGTTCCAAACTCCCTATCAGGGATTCGAGGATGCCCACTATGTTCCATTGGCAATACCTATTTTACTCACACGGTACTGTACTTCGACGAGATGATCAGTCCTGTCCTTGATAGACGAGAGCTGAAGTTCACATCATGTTTTGCCGACATGTTCATGTAGCATTCGAAAACGCTGTATGATTGATTATAAAACACCTGTATCTTGTTAACGCTTGACGTCACGAAGTTTATCTTTGGTTATAATATTGAGATAGACACGACATGTACATGTATGTAGCGAACATATGACGGTGTCCCTCAATATTAATATAAGTTTCCTATTAAAGAAAGGTTCGATACAAATGATATGATGTGCTTGAAATGTGAACATTCTTTTTACAATCAGTTTATCAAAGGATTTTCTTTTTAATTTTTCTTGCAATCGGTCTTTGCCATATGATTTGAACATTCTAAATATGTAATATATACTACAATGTAGTATATTCCATTTTAGTGGTATTATAAATCAGCTCCTTTGGTGTATCAAGTTGTGTGCCTCTCCCTTTACTAGTTTTTTTTCGTCCGATATAATTTACTATTGCCACAAAGCAATTTATAAGCTAACTAGATTAAATAAATTGGTCACTGACATTCTAACAAGGGTTGCCACGAACAGTGCAAACTGAAAAGCCAGTATAGTAACTAAAATAAACAAGCAGGCACATTTTATTGAAAACTAAAAAAAAAAACCTCTACGAACAGTGACAGACGAACAAGCCCAATGGATACAATGCTTAAACCACGAAAGGAAATATCCACATGCAAGCAACATCTAAAATAGGACCGCATAACGAGAATAGAGAAAACCCACTCTTTTCTCATAAATGTTTAAATTCTTACATCATTTCTACGTTTTTCTTGTCTGTTACTGTTTTTACCATACAAAAAACCTAATCTGGAACAAGTTAACGCATAAATGATTATTTTTTTTACCATATTTGGAATATTTCATCTCTGGATCGAAACTGCTTTGTCTGTACTGATCGCTCGCCGGCGACCAGGTACATATAGCTGAATTTATTAAGAGTTCGTCGAGAGTTCGGAGGCCCCGGGATCGAATCCCGGTCGGGTCATTGCAATTTTCCTTCCCCACTTGCGTTTCACGTCCAATATATCCACTGAAGGTGGTGTAGGGTTCAGTGTGTCTGCGGAGTTCAAAACTTCGTTAAAGAAATGAGGAATATAAAGCAACTGGACTGGGTCGATCACTGGCGACCAGGTTGCTCAGTTGTTTCCTTGTGTCCGTCTGGGTTCGGGCGGTGATCAGGATGCGGATCCCGATCTAGCCGTTGCGTTATTTCCTCTCCTAACAATTGCAGTTAAAATCAACACACATATGTTATAGGCTGTTCCATCAAATATATAAACATAATATTTGACTGGTTAAAGTTAAAGTGTAGTCTTTGTGGGGAAAATGAATGTCAACAGGACACGGTCACGAGGACGCTTAACACTGGATGCGTTCGAATGATAATCTGGTGTTGTTAATTTACAGTGTAAGCAACGTCACATTGCTTGATATTGCCTCAGCAACATCACTTGAGATCTTTAAGTCTCAAGTGACCCAGCATATTTACTAAAACCGTTCCACTGTTTTTATCCAGTTTTTAACCTGATCCTTAAACTTTTAATAGTAATGTGCGCACACACAAACTGGCATAATCTTCGACACGTCGAAGGTGGCCGGATATTGGAAGAAGAAGAAGACATTGGACATTGGGTCTGTTTCCAGACACAGAAGTTCTGGAACAGGGGAGATAACTTTAGCAAAAATTACATGTATGTAGTAAACGGTAGTGTATGGCCTTAAAGTACAAACGACAGATATTTATTACGTAGGGTACAATTGCACTTTAAATGCCATCAGTTTTGATTGATGGCCTTGTATGATGTATTTTGTGTAGAGACAATTATTTGCCAGCTTATGCCTCGGGCTTAAAGAAGTGTAATATTATCGGAAAGATACCCTCTACTCAATTATGATCCGTTTTAAAACTGATTAACATTTTATGATAAATATTTCATAAGAATAAATCGTAGAGGATAGGGAATGAAATATCGTTTAATATAACCAAAGTATTTGCAAAGATTAAAATTAAAATGAAATTTACGATACTTTCGATTAACTCGCTTGGAATCAATGTATCTGCGTGTATTAGTTATGGCTCTGTTAGCGTAACGCATGTGAGGCTGGAGCTGATTCAGTCTCAAATATTCAGCAATCAACTGATAGAAATTAGAACGGCACTGGGAATCCAGTCGACTTGTTTTGACGTCTTTTTCCCGGAATAGTAGAGTGACGAAAACTATTTTTTGAGTCTTCAAGTCTTTATCCTTCACATTAACCTTGGTGTAGTCAAACAAATCAAAAAATATCTTTTAAAATGGTAAACAAACGGAAATTTTAAATGATTTTGGTTATAAATCTGAAAATGTTTGTATAGCTGTGGATAAGTAGTGCTACATCATCTTAAATTGCCCACGAACACCGCCAGAGAAGGTTGATACGGTCAATTGTGGTCGTGAGTACAGGGACCTGGGAATTTGTTACAGCTATATTACGGGAAAACGCCGAGCGAATAAATGAAAAAACGAAAAGACGAAAACCCGCAAAAGCGAAAAGACAGAGACGAAAAAGTGCCAAAGCTAAACAACGAAATAACGTCAAAAAAGAAGGGAAAAAAGACGCCATTTTATTTCACTTCGGTTTGGCATTATTTCTGTATTTCGCTTAGGCGGGTTTTCGTCTTTTCGTTATTTCGTTTTTTCGCTTGCGTTATTTTCGCGGGAAACCATAGCAATGTACCTTACATGAAAACAATAGTAGATATACAATAGGCTGTAGCTAATATTTGAAAACAATAAGCCCCTCGGCTAGCGTAAGCCGAAGGCAGAATTTACGTGGTATATTTAAATAAGGTATGATTTGAAACAAGTTAATTGCATCTGTTCTGTTATATGATTCCATAGTTTGTGAGACTGGTCATATTTCCCGTCTTAATGAAATAGGTCCTTTATTTGTCGGAATATCTGTGTGTAACAAACTAGTATTGTTATTATCTGTACACTGTTTTGTTTGATATATCAGCTTTAAGCGTTCGGAACTGTAATTTACTCTAATTACAAAAACAAGATAGATTATTTAACTTTACTTGCAAAACTGTAATGAGCGTTAGAGTCACAAACGATTTACGTAACCGATAACCTTTAATCTATGTATACAGTTCATTGAATCAGGCAGATTTCGCATATAACATGTATGTTCAAAGTAAGATGCTAATCATACTCAATGCCTTATGATGACGAGTTTTAGTATTGTTGGATAATATCCGAGAACGTCCAACAGCATTGAAAATGATATATTACATAGGACAGTGCATTGTATGGTACGATGTAATATCAATTTAAAAAACTTTCAAAATGTATCAATTTCTTAAAAACAAACAAAAATCAATTTATGAAACACGATAGTGTTAAATCATTAACAAAACCAACTTGAAATCGACAACATAATCTAATTCATGGAGCAATGACAAATATAAAATATGGAAGGCTTTGCTCCTGCTCACAGAACTCAAATAACACAACCCGATTGAAGTATTATTATGGTCTTGGGTGGGTGCTACAGCAGCTGAGCTGTAGTTTTCAAGTGAACTGGCACTATGTAAAAAAGAAAGGTCTATTTTGAAGCACGGTCAAACCACAGCACATATATCCCCAGCAGTTTTACATGCAAGCACAAGGAGTGGAGGTTTAATATAGGTGGCATAGGACCAGTAATTAACGCATGGTAAGGCAACTACTGTGAAATCTTCGTGTTTGATTGAATGAGTTGTATATCTATGTGATGTAAAGTGTCTTAGTGTGACTAATTCCAGCTAGATGCAGCCCTATAGAAAATGTCGAAAACAGTTTTTTATCAAAGAAGATACGTCTTAAATATAAACATTGTAGTTATAAGATAATTCAAATTGTACGTAAATGTGGTATGCTACGTTTTGAAGAATCATAAGTGCACCTTTGATTAATAGTAGAGTTATCTCCCTTAAATATTTTAAAATTTAAAAACAATTTAAAAAAAAATCAGGATGGCAGTTTAATGTAGTGTCGTAATGTGTTCTTGTCTATCTAACAAATATGACGTAGTACTAGTACTAACACGTTCATACGAGTGAATCTCTTTTGGAAAGGAGTTACGCGCTCATACGATTATACATGTACGTGTATGGTGAGTGTTATATGTTACTGGGAGCTAAGCACTAGATATTTCCACTGACATTCTCCATGCATGAAATCCCCAGCATTGAAACCTTATCGCTGTAACCATGTAACCATATTTGGAGACCTTGAATACAAATACACTCCTGAATAAAATGTATTCTCTAGACATTTTTGGAGAGTCTAGGTTTCAATTTGAAATTAGATCCATTCATATGAGTACAATTTCGACTGACGTTGTACATAAACAGTGTTACAACAGGCAGAAGGGGGGAAGCACAGAGTCTCAGTCGGTAATCGCACTGTGATCAAACAGAGTCTCAGTCGGTAATCGCACTGTGATCAAAGGACTACCTCAGTTCTCAATAGTAATCCCAAGGGTTTTCATAAACAAATTACGATTGTGAATGGATTTAATAACAAGACATGTAATCCTTCAATACGAATGTGAAAGGATAATTTAGCACATTTTCTTGGACAACGGCAAAAAATAAATGTTGTTTATTATTCCGTTATGTCTATTTGCTTTCCCGGTGGCTTACAAATTAATTCATTAGTACGTTTACGTCACTACAATGTAGCTGTGTAATTACCCGGTTATAGAGGTGTGTTTCATTTTATAAATGTTGTTTATATAACAATAAAACAGTTTATTTTACTAAGTATAACTATTTATCACATTGCTGCGAATTTCCACACAGTGATTGAACTGTATTACTCATTGAAATCGATTTCTGTTTCATCAGCGTTTATTTCGTTTAATCCCGAAAATGTCAATATCTCTACGTATAAACGCCTAATTGTAACACTATAGGCAATCTTATTAAACGAGACGCGGTAATGAATGAGAGTATCATCTTGCACTGTAGCAAGAGAGATAACTCTTACATCAATAACGAATTGTCCTGACAGCGATCAAGCAACTAGCATTGATTTTCCTGAACCTAGACCTTTGGCCCTTCGTCTCTAGAATATTGAATTATTTAGAAAGCATAGACGCTAATAATTTTGATCACTTGGATGTTTGATTCTAGTTCTCAAACTAGGGGGAGATAAGCTAGTATAAAGTGCAGCCGATAAATCCGTCATGTATAACCATACCCTTACTGACGTTAAAAACTTATCACGCATCATGGTGGGAAACTTATAGAATTTTAACAATTATATAGCAATAATCAAAAACTTGTCATGTAAGCAGGGAATGAATGCCATGAAAAGAAGTATTTCTGTTTTTATATTCCCAAGGATAATATCAGGCCCCATTGACATGATATTTCTATTACTGCCACCGGACAAGTTTGGTGAAAGACGAATATCTAACAAACGACTGATATGATAGTGTGAAAGTATTTAAATGCGTTTTGAAACGTTTGCAAATCTTATTCCGGCAAGTTGTATACATATCTTCTCATAAGTTGCTGTTTGCAAGGAGGATCTACTTTCAAATTCAAGGGTTATCAGCTTTTACATTGCCGTGCAGCTTTAATGAGTATTTTATTAAAACCGTGTCAGAATCAGTCTCAGCTACAAGGTACGACCAGTCTGTGGGCCTGGTAGTCCACTATAACAGGGCCAAACCCTTGTTGTGTATTATAACCAGAACAATTACAAAGAAAGGTAACACATTTTGCAGATGTTAAAATAAGTCTTTAACTTTATTTTCAATATTTGATTGAATATTTGCAAGTTGTTTTTCACATGTCTTATTTTTGAAAAGTAAGAATTCTTCAATACTAAAAAGAAACCACTCATGATAAATATTTAATATTGGAATATTGATGAAAATCGTTGCGTATTCAGAGTACAATACGTCGTAACAGCGATGCTTTCGAGATAATAACAATGAAAAAAGGAATAAAACGCTGATCGTGTCGTTTTAATGACTTTCAAACATTCACATGATTATACATTGACTTTTAAACGCATATTAACATTATATGCAAGGATGCTGCTGCCATAACTGACATCGATTTAACTTTGATGAATTAGCTTTTGTTTGATCGTAGTTTTGGCACAGGACACACAGGACACACAGAACACACTTAAAAGTGAAGTTCATTTGAGAAACGTGGTATACTTAAACTCAAACCAGGAAACCATACATGCCAAAAAGACAGACGCATTGAAATACATGTATCTTTTTTTAGTCAAGCTTTGTAAGCGATAGAGTTTTAATTTATGTGGTTGTAAGTTTTTAATACTGTGTAACTAAACTTAAAGCGAATTAATAAATGAAAGGAGAGTAAAGAAATGTATATGTATAAGGAACCCTGTGTGTGTGTGTGTGTGTGTGTGTGTGTGTGTGTGTGAGAGAGAGATAGTTCAAAGGGAGGTAACTCGTATCGCCATTGCTCTTGTGGCAGACAGTGATAGCAAAAAAGAAAGTTAATGTTAGATATGCTGATGTGATATCAATTGAGAGGTGTACAATCGTTGAGGTATAAATACCATATTGTTCGATCAAAGCTCGTGTCTAAATCTAAATTACTCTTATCTCGTAGAAAACTGATATGTAAACCTATCAGAAAATTGTGTCATGATCAAGTGAAAAATGAAAAAATGTTCGGAACTGAATTATTGTCCTTTATCACATAATGTGTGTTAATAAACAGCTTGTATGTAAATCCTGTCGTGTGCACGGTTTATTTTCTTAAGTCTTCTACCTGTGTTGTAACCCTGAATTCTTTAAAATAAGGAGCCCTGTCCCTGATAATTATTTATCAAATTAATGCTGTAAAAACTAATAGCTCTAATTTGGAATTTATGTATAATTTACTTTTTAACTGTTAATAATTAATGTTTTTTCAAATATCCATGCTCTTGTCAGAATTTGCTCAAACGGTATTGAGTTGACAGCAGAGGATTTTCTGTAGGTCCTAAAATCAGAATGTGGTTTTCATATTTACAGTATTGTCCCTTTAATTTCGTTTAGGAATATCTGCTTTTGTGAGAAAACGACGTAATTTTCTCAAACAAACCAATGACAAGCAAAGACAGAATACATGTCGCACAGTCGGACGGGGACACTTCCGTTTACAAGGTTTCTCAGTCGGTTGGAACAATAGTAGAACAATTAGAAGTCCGAGGTTCGAATCCCGATACAGCCATCTGAATCTACACTCGGAACTCCGTTGTTGGTTATATTTTGTTTATTTCATGTTCAGTAAAAAAAAAAGTTCTGCAATGACCAGTTTCCAATCTGGAGTTACAGTTTGGTCATCGATGATAATATATGTCGAATTTGATCACCATAAGGTACAGTTGTATTTGTTTGGCTACAAAAACATTTCCGCATACAAGACACTGCACTCGTTTATACTGAAAGGTTTTATTGGTTTTTTTCTGATTGCGTTNTTCTAAAAAAAAAAAAAAAAAAAAAAAAAAAAAATCTAATAAACGTTCCACAATATTAACAGATTAAACTCATCTTGCAGAAATCAAAATGAATGCAAAATAACATTCCACGTTTACCCAGATATCTGGACTAGTATTCATGAAACCGTTCTCATGCTCACAGATTTTTTGCTCAAGTCCAATTCTTTGTTTTCGTGCTAAATTAATGAAAATTCCCAAATTTTCCATGAATTGGAATAGTTTTGGAGAGACTTGAAGTCAATAACACTTTTTTACATTTGAATTTTTTGAACATGTCACGTGTTTTAAGGGTATTATCAGAAAGTCGATTTGAGTACAGAATTCATGTTTGAGCATGAGACCGATTTCATGAAAACAGGCTTTGAAGTCAGCATTAACATCTGTTGGGTCAGTTACTCAGCAGTACGCGGTCTGTCGCCTGCCGTCTGTCATATATCGTCCCTCTGTAAACTTTTCTTTAACCCTCTTTTTGTTAAAGAACCACCAGGTCAATCACAACCAAGTTTGGTAGGAAATATCATTATGTGATGAGGATTCATACATGTGAATAAGGTTTCAGGTATCTCATCAAATCTTCTTGTAACGAACCAGCCGTCGGATGATTTTTATATTTGATATATCGCACCCTTAGCAAATGTACAACAACGTATGCAAAGGAAAACCAATGTATGTTGTTAAACTGGGGGAGTAGGGGGCAATTTGCAACGCGCTATGCAGTTTGAATGGTTAAACAATAAAAGGCCTGGAGTCATAATATTTCTACTTCATGGCATGTAGTGCTACGAAGGATGCGAACACTATTTAACTTGACCTTTATTCAGGGTCGCAACTCATTTTATTTGGCCAGTATCTTGCCAGCTATGAATGCTAAAATGTGAAAAAAATGACCTTGACCTATGTTCAAGGTCACAGGGTACCAATATGGTAAAACACTCTCACAGGTTATTTTTTTTAATTTTCTGGAACACCATTAGCCCAAGAGTCGTGAACAAATGCCTCGTTGCTTGGAGTTATATGTTATCAAAAGATTATTGAAAAAAAACCGGCCGTGATTAATATTAAAGGTGACAGGAATAAAATCTGTCAATACACTCAGCAGTTTCTCCTGATGAAACAAGAGGTCTAGAGTCACGATATATTGCCATTGGCTTGCTACATATGTAGCATTGTATAGCATCGTATGAAGAACCAAAAGCAATAAAGTTTGTATGTTTCAAGAAGATTGCTGAAAAAGTGTACTACTACAGAGGTCGTGAAAAGAAATGACCTAGACCTATAATCAATTCCACTATGCCCAAATATGCTAAAACAGTAAAACTGAAACACCAAAAGGCCTGGATTCGGGATGTATAGTTATTGGCTTGCTTGCAATAAGTGCTACAAAGTTTGAGAAAAGAAGTAATATAAACCTTTACTCAAGGTCACATGGGGTCATATATATGTAAAAAAAAAAAAAAAAAAAAAAAAAAAAAAAAATTTAAAAAAAAAAAAAAAAAAAAAAAAAAAAAAAACATTCATGTAGATTCTTCTTATGAACAAAAAAGCGTTAAGTCATGAGACAGAGTATACATTTAAGTCATAGGATCGCTGATATACAGTTTTAGGCAAGATGCCTCTTATAAATAGTTAGGGTCTTCAGGCCCCGTGGGCCTCTCGTGTTTTGATTGAAGTAGTTCGTTTTCACGTTCTCCTCACAAATGTTTCATATTTAATCATCATTTCATTTGACGATTTTAAATACAGTATACACATGTACACGAGTCTTGAAACAATAGTTTACTCAGTGTCAAATCTCTGTATAGCTGCGATCCTCTCCAAAGCAGGGTTGTACTCGTGATAATCTGTCTTTGTTTGAGCTGAGTCCCGGTAAGCACGGATGGCCCTGGGATAGTCCCCCAACATCTGGTAGCATAGTCCCAGCAGTGTATTCACTATCCAGTGTCTATGTCCTCCTTGAAGGTCATCGTACTTGACCTGTATCAGGTTTCGTAGTGCTACGTCACATCCTATTCTGTCCTTACGCTCATTACAGCTCATGAAAGACAAGAACGCAGCATACGGTAGTGGCGGGATCAAAACACCCAATGGGCTTCTTGTTATCTCCAGGCGAAGGTGGGGTAGATACATTGTTTCTTTATGTACATAAATGTCACGTGTGAATGTTTTTTTCAGTTTATGAATTGAGGTGTATCTTTTTCCACAGTATTGCTGCCTATACATTTCTTCTTGATTTTGTGGTAAGAAGGTTCTAGTATGGGTGAAATACGATGGCTGTGAAGTTATGCGTCCACACATTTCTTGGGCTTTCGAGTAATTACCTGTGAGGAAGTGCAGAGTTGCCAAGTCCAGCAGGTATGTACCCATTGAAGCACATAGTGTCAGTCGGTGTTGACACTTCCTCAAGGTACGGTACCTGGTCTTGTTGTTGGTAGACCCTGCGACAAGGTCTTGATGGATTTCTCTCTTTGCTGCCGTGGATACTATATCAACAGTAGTCGCAAAAGCGACTAATTCATCTAGCTCCGAAACAGATTTCATTTGTAAATTAATTGATCTTGCAATTAACAGAGGTGTGCAAAACTCGAAGGGAAGCATCAGTTTATCCAGCGTTCGTTTAATATTCATATCCTGTCTGTACTCCATTTCTTGGACAGTTTGTGTACGATTTAGTTCGGTTTGTATTTCGAAATTACAAACACATTCCAGCATACTAACCTCACTGAATGTCCTAGATGTATGTGAAAGGCAAAGTAACTTCTCTGAATGAAACATGTTCAGCATGAGAAATAGTTTTTGTTGATTTTCTCCATGAACCTTTCTCTGGAACATGTTGTTGGTAGGGATGAAGTAGTTTGGAAAGTGTCCTACTTTAACACAAGAGATCAGAATGTTGAAGCAAAACCAGAAACAATAAAACAGATTTTGTTCTTGCCAGAGCTTCGGATTTGAGTGTTCCACTGAAATAAACAAAAGTGTTTTTAAATGATAAGAACACAAAATATCATCATCTTCTTTCCCAATGATATATCGGAGTTTATCTTTCATTTGTTTTAAGAAATATTTCAGGAAACAATACATTTTCATTTGTATATGACTCAAAGAGTGAACTAATAGTCTCTCTGCTGATGCAAATGACACCCTCCACTGTAATAATGTGTCGTCAGAACATTTGTCCCCTACTGGGACAAGATGACATCCGTTTTGTACAATTTTGTCAATCAACGCTTGTGTTGGCCAACCATATAGACGTGGACGTCTTACCCATTGGTTAGCCTCCCTTGGCCAACTGTTAAAGTGAAAGCATCTGACATGATCCATATCTTCAACTGAACAGCTTGGACCATTCGATACATGACGCATTCCTGTTTGCGTTGTTCGTTTGTTGACAATTTGTTCTCTGTACATGTCACTAGAGACAAATATAACATTTCCAACTGGAGCAAATGAATTACATAAACAGCTATCAATTTTTTGTCCAATATGACCTAATTGTAAGGCCACATACCCAGGTCGGCAAGCCGACTCTCTCACATACAGCACAGTCTTGTGTGCGTCTTCTGGAGGAACAATCTGTCCAGGATACAAGGCCACGACATGATTGTCTACAAACATGAAGTCAAAATCTGAACCAAACAGGGATAGTCCTTCAGCCTTACTTCCGCCGTAATGTACATTCAAATCATCGTTAGTAGTGTTAATTATGCGTTCATGTATAAGCATTGCTCTCCTCCTGAATCGAATGGCCTCTTCCGTCCCCATTAGACTCCTTTCAATGAGTTTTGAGATCAACACAGAAATCTTTTCAAAATTCCATGGAGGACCCTCCATTACGGTTTGTTGATGAAGCCTGCAAAAGATAAAAAAGCAAAACAAAATATGATAAATATTTATACAAATGAAGGTATATATTCCCATTTGATTAACTGGAACTTAATGTGATGCGTCAGTATAAGCGGTAGTGATGTCACAATGACCTGTATTCTGTATATTGGTGTAGTGCATGTCCATCAATCTTAATACATGAAGACAGATGACTTGTGGCGAAAAGACGTGAAATCTATTACATTGTACTGTATAGCATTTTAAATTCGCGGGGTCAATATGTCGTGGTTTCCTATTCAGTATATATTCGCGGGGTTAAATTTCGCTGTGCATCCGAATCCCATGTGCCGTACAGAGTATTTTGAGTGTCATCATTTACGGGTTTAACCTGGAAATACAGGTAAACCGTTTAAAAACACTGGTCCCGAGCGTCGTTATCCGCCAGTGACCTCACTCGAAAGAAAATCGAATGTGTATGTACCTTTGTAGGAGTAAACTGTAATCAATTTATCACCTTCTGTGTACGTATAAATATGTTGTGGCCACTTATATGTAAGTGTTGTTCTTACATGGACTGCCCAGTTGTTCGGTGATAATCTGATTTGAGTTCATTTAAGCTTGCATAACAGCGTTGGGTTATAAGTATGCTCACCATGTTGTGATAAGGTCCGTAAAAGTGGTAAACATTTTTGATAATTTCGTTGGTGTTTCGAATTCGCAGATATTATACAAAGCGCGAATATAGCGAAATTGAAACCCCCGCGAAAAATAACATCTCTACAGTTTATAGAATTACATTGAGCTTTACATTGAATCCCTTGTTCTACAGGACAATATATATGTAGATGAAACGATGCTTTCTTTCTAACGACTCTGCTTATTCAAGATTGATAAAATTTAAGATTAATAAAAATGTTACCTTGGAGATGAGATAAGGGAATCTCGACCAGAGGGGAGACTCATAACTATAAGTTGCGTAACACGAGGGTTGTCTACTTAAGAATCTTTCCCCGAGGGTTGAGATTCCCAATCTCACAGGGGCGATTGATTCTTTTCTCTTACCCTGTTAACCTATTGTGTATCAAATACAAAATGTAATGTTAACGTTAAAGGCCTAATAAAGGGTTGATATTACGCTGATGCATTGTTGATGTGACGTCATATGATTGTTATGAATATGGGAATCCCCCGTCACAACCCTAGGGTGAACTTATAAAATATAATTCATGTATCTGAGCGAGATCGGGTTATCTCAGCCGAGGGCTAAGATTCTGTAACAACATCCGAACCAAGGTTTAAGCCGATAATTGGATGTTACAATCTTGACCCGAACCTTGCTCAGTCACAGGTAATTGATTTTGTTCTCGCACCTTTGAGTTTGAAATAAACAATTCAGTTGTGCTAATAAGTACAAGTATCCCGTAAGGGCCTACTATAAATATTGCATCTACACTACTAAAGCTGCATTTTAATTCTTCCGCGTAAAAATGTAGTCCGTCCTTACAAAAAAGACAACATATTATATTAATATTTATATATTTCACAGTGAACACCTTAGTTTATGTCCAAATATAGCTGTAACAAATTCTCAGGTCCCTGTGTACTGATGTATGGATACTGCAGTACATTTATAGTCAACTGTGTTCGCAGTATAGCGAAGTACTCAGGATTTGATGGTCAGACACAGGAAAAGGACTTTACATCATAAACGAGATGTTTTGTGGAAATTGAAATACTTCTCTGTTATGAGACCTCATTGTGAAGGGGAGGGGTGAAATTTAAAACAGATACCTGAAATTTGACAGTGTGTTACGTGTTAGTCACTAAACTATTTTTAGCGTCCGTCGTCCGTCCGTCAACTTTTCCTTTAAAACGCTACTAGTCATGAACGACTGAGCAGATTTTGACCAAATTTGGTCAAAAGCATCCTTGGAAGAAGGGGAACAAATTTTGTATAAATGGTGGTTCTGAAGCGTTCTTGGGTGAAAGGGAATCCTCCATTCTTCATGGGTTACGCTCACTTCGCAGGGAGCAACAGTGATGGTACCCCTGGAGTATCGGGTTTGGTAGATGTTTGTTTTTTTACTATTTGTTTGCAGTGGTGAAAAGCTTTTATGTTGGTTCAAATTAATGACCTTGACTCCGTTTTAATGTATCATGATTCAAATGTGTGTCAATATTCATTAAATATATATTTTTATAGACTGTAGGGATTTGGCCTCTAGCTGGCAAAGATGAAGGGCTATCATGTTTGTTTAAAAATGCGTATTACAAATACATGATATTGACCCACTTTTAAGGCAAATTTGTGAACTCCTATGAAGAACCACGAAGGTTTTCAAAATGAACTATTTATGTATCATATTACAATGACATTACTTTATCAACTACATTTCCCTTAAAGTGATGCCTATATGATGAATCAATATCATACATATCTGATGATTGAATACATATCTGATGATTGAATACATATCTGATGAATTAACAGATATATGATTAATTCATTGATATGAGATGAATGTATAACTATATAATGAATTAATAGATATAAGATGAATTAATACATATACATTTTGTATGACCAATTAATATATATCTGATGAAGTAATATACAATGTATATCTGATGAATTAAAATACATATATGATAAATTAATACATATAAGATGAATTCATACAAATATGACGAATTAGTATATATATGAACAAATATACAACATTCTCATCTTGATTTAAAAACTTAATATAAAATGAGATTTTTGACCTAATTATGATTATAGAAAAATAAAAGTCATACCTGTCGTTTTCATTTGGTCAAGAAAGCAACTATTTCATAAGGAAGAATGCCTAGGCCGATCTCCAAGAAGTGTTCAAATGTGTCTGGCCATCACTGAAGGTCTATGTACACTACATTTCTTTTATAGTCAACTGTTCTGGTTCAATTTCAGAGATTCGGAAAATACCATAAGGAAGAATTTGTTTTCCTGATATAAATGCGTCTATGGTATAACAAAGTACTCAGAAATTGTTGAGTAGATCCAGGAAAGGACTTAACACCATAAGCGGGAGGCTCCGTGGAAAATTGAAATACTTCCCTGTTAGGAGACCTCATTGAAAAGGGGGCGGGGATGAAATTTAAAATAGAGTCCTGAAATTGTTCTGACGGTATGTTACGTGTCAGTCACAAAACTATTCTTAGCTAAATTGAAGCAAAAGGTCAAGTGATTTTTGTCATGGTTCGTCATCAATGCTTTCTCCATCCGTGTAACGTTGACTTCTAAGGTCACCTGACCTAAAAGGCTTTCCTAATCCTATAATGCCCCCCTCCCCATAATAGTGTATAGGCCTAATGGGGATGATATTTGATCATTTGAACGCTAAGAGTAAGATCAAGGCCGTAATGACTTTGACCCTCTTTCAAGATCATACGGTTCAAATATGTTTACTTTTTGTATGCTGTAATGAAAGGCTGTTATATTTGATCAATTAAAAGGCCTCGATTAATTTTTAAGATCTAATGATTAAAATGTATGTCAATATTCATGAAATATTTTTTTGATTAACTGAGAGTCGTAGACTGTTGATATTTGGCCTTAAGCTAGTTGAGATGAAGGGCTATCATGTTTATTTAAATGAGAGTCATAGACTTGTGATATTTGGCCTTTGGCTAGTTGAGATGAAGGGATATCATGTTTATTTAACCGAGAGTCATAGACTGTTGATATTTGGCCTTTAGCTAGTTGAGATGAAGGGCTATCATGTTTATTTAACCGAGAGTCGTAGACTGTTGATATTTGGCCTTTAACTAGTTGAGATGAAGGGCCATCATGTTTATTTAAATGAGAGTCGTAGACTGTTGATATTTGGCCTTTAGCTTGTTGAGATGAAGGGCTATCATGTTTATTTAACTGAGAGTTGTAGACTGTTGATATTTGGCCTTTAACTAGTTGAGATGAAGTGCTATCATGTTTATTTAACTGAAAGTCGTAGACTGTAGATATTTTGCCTTTAGCTTGTTGAGATGAAGGGCTATCATGGTTATTTAACTGAGATGTTGATATTTGGCCTTTAGCTAGTTGAGATGAAGGGCTATCATGTTTCTTTTCTACGCGTGTGTAGATCTATTTAAACTGCAGTTCAATTATAGTCAACTGTACTGATTCAATTTCAGAAATTTGGCAAATATCACAAGGAAGTATTTGTTTTCATAGATATAAATGTGTCCACAGTGTAACAAAGTACTCGGTAATTGATGACTAAACGAGGACAAGTACTTACGAGAAGTTCAGCGGATAATTGTAATATTTCCTTGTGGATGACCGCATCGGGGGATGTTGATCAAAATATAGTCCTGAAAATTTTATGACATTATAATATATATCGCCCAAAGATAAATTGGCTAGAAAACGACAATTAGATAATGAAATATGAACATGTGTAGGCTGAGTTCAAGGCCTTAAAAACATTGAACCTTTTTCAAAATCATGATATTCACATTTTCAAAATCATGATATTCACATTTTCAAAATTCGTTAAATATTTAAATGACATCTTAATAACAAAGAGGTCAATGGTGATGGGATTTGGCTAGAAGGCAATCTAGTCCTCTTGTTTCTGAGTAAATATATAGATACAGACAATCTGGGCTTCTTGTTTCTAAGTAAATATTGTTAATCTGATACTTTAAATACACTGATAATAACAAGGAAATTAAAATGAGGCAAATTTCAAATTCCTGTGCATAGGACAGAACTTNTAAAAAAAAAAAAAAAAAAAAAAAAAAAAAAAAAAAAAAACAGAAACGGTCCAATTGACCTGTATCGCGCATTTGTCATTCGTACATGCGAATATCTTTTGTTCTTAACCCTTCTATTCAACGGGTCAAAAGACCACTTCATTTTTGAAAGACAATGTCAATATTTCGGTTCGGAGACCCACTCGATATCTGTATGCAGTGTATGAAATTAAAATGGATTTATCGTGATGTCGTTTTACGTTTGATCTAAAGTGACCGCATGTCGTATTTGTTGTTTACATAGCTACCGATCCGACTGCTTAATAAACTAATGAAGGTCTAACTAATCTAAAGTGGGCGCCAATATCCGTAATTATATTCAGGTTAACATCATGGAAATGCTGAGTTGTTTTCGTATTGTCGAGATATTTGTCCATTGTTCACAAACATGTTTCTAATTCACCGATAACTGACCTACAGACAATTTCGCTGACGACCTTGAATCGAGGTATCATTCACACTGTTTACATGACGTACGCTTGACGATTTGACTGCATGGTGAGAAGAGACCTTGATTAAAACTAATTTAGATTTTTGACAGATATATGGGATAACGTGTTTAATTAATTAACCGGTGCAAATATACTGATTACCATACTAAGGTGTAATAACGCGCTGCGTTCAGAACGAGGCGGGGAGCTAGAGTTAAACGGGAAAGTGATGTGTGGAAATCGGGAACGAAAATATCATTCAGATCGACAAGGAAATTTGAACAACAGTTGTATCTTTTTCATTTATATATGAATGAACCAATTTTTTAATATTTTCAAACATATGAAAAGATATACAACTAATAATGTTTCACTACTGATTTTTAGACAAAGACTTTTTGTATAACACTTGGCTAAAAGCGAATGATCGTATTCTGATAAAACGCTCGGATAGTAATAATGAAACCAATTAACTATTAATCTAGAAAGGAATTGCAATGTTGTGTCATCTTGTTTAGCGCCTTACTAAGCATCTGTTTTCCTTCAGTTGATCATTTTTCTATATTATATAACACTACTGTCACATTCTATTGAATGTTATTATACCGAAAGTAAACATGGCGGCTGAAGCGAACCGTACGCGCATCTTCTTTGCGCAGTCACTATTTTGCACTGTCGCACACACTGTCGCCCGTTGCTAGGGCGTTGGGAAGCACCTCTCCATTGACTCAATGTTAAACTGTGAAGGTGACAGCTGTGTGAAATTTTTGTCCTAGGCTCGGTTATAACCGGAACAAGGACGTAAAGCCCCATCAATCAATCAATCAGCTGTGTGAAATGAACAATTTGTCTCGACCAATGAGGTTACAGGATTTTCACTAAAGATATAATAAGATAAGAAAACCCCTTCGACATATTATGACAGTGTTATCTTTGTGTATCTATATAGTCAATTAAGACCGGATACTTCCGTTCTATTTGATTTCTGTTTCTTCGTAATTTGAACAACCCAGTTGTTGAAAGTCTGCTTCGTAATCGCAAATTTCTAAAAAAAAAAATGCCAGTTTTTAATTTTATATCCGGAAAAACGAGTTCCGGATCCAAGAGTTTTTATCAGAAAACCATGTGCCATTTCTCATTTACTTCTAATTTCATTAGGGGAAACTAATTGCTACATTTTTTCGTTCAAAAATATTTTATCATCATATCAAAAGGATCAAGTACAAATTCTTACAATTTACTAGGCCATCTTCGGATTTTTTTTTTTTTAATAATATATACTTAATGAATGTTCAAGTGGTTTATAAAGACTGTGTTTACAATGAACTCGCGCTACTTAATCCGTACTCCCGTCTAGAGGATATATTTTGCCCTAGTTACAGTACTTAAATTAGCTAAACAAAATATATCCTCTAGACGGGAGCACGGATTAAGTAACGGGAGTTCATTGTGAACACAGTCTATATAAACCACTTGATCAATAGTCACCCTGAAACTGGGAAACTCAATTCGAAGTAAAGACGCAGGGCAATTTTTGGATCGATTGTGTGAACAACTAAGGTGAAAGAGCTCTAAGAAAACTGACGTGTACTATAATAAACAAATAAGGTTTTTATTTCCGGAATAGGTTTTTAGTCAAATATTCACAACGAATTTCTTTACTTCAAAACAATTTAACATGTCTTTTTATATAAAAAAATATATAAATGAGTTTTAGAGGGTCAGAAATATCTTAAGCTTGATGCAGTTTTTCTATTTTGTATCGGAATATGTAACGTCAATGAAATTATTGATTTTTTGTATTTGAGTGGTTTGTTCTCTCAAAAAGCGGATCTCCCCCGGAGAGAGCCTCTTTGCAATGAGCTCGTGTCAATGGGAAACATGTCCTGTCTCTATTCATACGTATAATACCTATATTACCATGTCTCTGTGTAGCCATTCTGGTACTCTAACTGTAGCCGGCTTTAAAAGCTGCTGTTGTGAGAGAAAGATTCCACTTATTGTAAAATAGGTAAAATATTGATGTTAAAATATTGATTTTTACGTTTTCCGATGATTTTTTTTAACTGAGTGAAAACAAACATCGACATGACTACTTAATGACAAAGTGTTAATTCATATATAATGGTAGCGGAGAAATACGCATACTTACCACTAGCCATGGAGGAAACTGGGAAACAGTTTATGAGTGAGGAACAGGTACGTATACATACCTATATGTACCTGTAACTTACCTGAAGACAGATATACCCTGTATTTATCGTTTTCTTACCTTTAATTATTGTCAGTTACCTGTGTTTGTCTACAGCTGAGATACGTGTATAGATGTCTTATTATTTAGAAATGTACCATACCATTAGAGAAAGCTTTATCACAATTGAAAGTTTTGGGAGAGAATATTCTTACAAATTATATGACAGTTTTATATTTATATCAATTCTATATGTGTATTTAAATGTTACTTAAGTATAAACATTCCCATAATTAATATGTCTTTAAAGATTAAAAAGATGAAATCAGACAAAGGAAAATGTTTGATATAGAAAAGAAATGCTACTGCAATTAGGGGAATTATAATGATATAACTACATAAAGGGATTTCTAATCATCTCATAGACAACTACCCTCAATTTAATGAATTAGGTGTACAATTATGCGTAAATGAGATGTGTCCGTTTTTTGTGTTTTTTTTTATAATGATAATATATTTTGATAAAACCAATTCACAAATTTCATGAAAAATATGAACTCGAAAAAATATTTATTTGATATAGGTTAGATGTCGAATTCATTTTCATTTTTAAAAAGCTTAGGCCTACTAGAGGAAATCGCACATTTTCCAGCTCTTTCAGCACACTTGGAAACACATGGTTATTTTTTTAGCTTTGCCAGAAAAACCCGAAAATGTCTGAATGTACTGCATAGAGTGATATGGAGAAATTGAGGTAAAAAAGATTCCGTCACCTGTCTTATCTTTTATCTAGTATGTATATCGATTATTTTATTTACAGGCAATCCCCTGTGTCTTTTATAAATCTGATGTGTCAATCTATCAATTAATCAATCAATCACTTAATCAATCAATTAACCAATCAATCAGTTAGTCAATCAACCAATCAATCAGATAGTTAATCAATCAATCAGTTAATCCAAAAAATAATCAGTTAGTCAATCAATCAATCAATCATTTATTTCATTTGTGTGTTAAAAGATACACTTTGTACCAATTTCGATATAAATAATATGAACAACTTTACTCTATATATGTCGTACAAATGTACAGATATTCACTTACAGTGTTTTTGTCATGCATAAATGATGTTTTTCGCTGTAAACAATTCCCAGTTTCATGCATATGTATACATTCATTATTTGCTGGGTGTGCCGAGACGTATAGAGATCTGTCTCGGATTACGGTTCTGACTCACTGATTTACATATACATATATACTAGTGCTTTGTTTCTGTCACAGACCAGACGTGTATTCATGATACATCTCCCAGCAGACAAGTTGTAGCTAATACGGCACCCTAACAAGTTGGTCGGTTTTGAGTCGTCGCGATGCATACGTTATGATTATGAAAATGAAAATGGGCGTTCACAGAGACACCTGGCAAGGATAGTACATTTGTAAGAAAGGGGAGATAAATGAGGAGGGAAGTAAGAGGATTATGGGACATGTTAGAGCTATACACTGACTGGTTGATTTATCGCGAGGCGTGTGTCATATTTATGAAAATACGTGGATAGAGACGCAAGGAAGGGGAAAGTTTTAAAGGAAGTTCAATGGGAAACAGTTGATCTATTTCGGTATTTCAATATGAGATGAGGGAATATGAGGAAATCATAAACATTTATTGCCCTTACTGTAGGCAGGGGCAGTATATAGTTTCATTATACGTCCCTGCTGTAGGGTAACATGATTCTTTGTTTTATCCGAGGTGTATCATTTATGTATCGCCCGTCATGTGATCACGACCAGTATCACCCAATCAGACACGCTGTTATAAAGATGAGAAATCCCTACATAAACTGGAGAATTGGGGAAGATTTACCAATCAAGAATCATACCCGGAGGGTTGAGATTTCATCGTCACACTGCAAAGAAAGGAACAATAACTTTCAGCCATTTTCTTTCACAGTTAAAACCTTCCCCATCTTTCTGTCTGTCTATTTATTTCTGTCTGTATACAGATGCATAGCGCTGGCGTATTAATATCGTGTCTGTCTCAGACGTTTTACACATAAGATATAGTATGTATAAATACGTAACAAAATATAGTGTTCGCATAAACCTAACATAAATGTAAAACATATTGTTTCAAAGGGATACGATATAATTTCGTCATAAAACTAGCAATTGACCAAAATAATTAACGAAACGTACTTACAAATGTACTCAAATAAATATAATAAGATTAAACTGTTTCCGGTTCAGCGCGTGCTCGGGGTCATATTTTAGAGGGTGAGAGAAATTACTCGCAACTATAACAGCTGAAATATCTGTGTAAAAGACATAGAGAAATAAATTGTAGATCCCCTGCCTTAGGCTGCCTAGCTGCAAAAGATTGCATAGACATCGACGGGAAGTTACGTCGGTGACATATCGATATTTAAGTAAGAAAATGAGATACTATATTCTAAGAGAGGTTCTAGTTCTGGTCAGAAATATCAGTTACTGAAGTCTTCAATCACAATGGCATGTACGAAATTGTAGGTAGTACTTTGTTACAGAAAGTAGTTCTTTAGCCAAAGAGCACACACCAGCTCTCCAATGATAAATTGGAGTTGGTAGCGGTTAAGAGAATGAAAAACATGTTGCGTCACAGTAACTCCAGTTGTATACATGTCTGGCTATTCACACGGGAGTAAAACGTACGAACTATTACAATACGTTCTATTTGTCCATTTCCGGCTAACACAAAAGCGTTTTGCCGATTAGGTTATTTCTGTTGGGAGAACGGTTCTGTTTGTTAAACTGCAGAGTGAAGCCGACAGTACTAGTCTACAATAACAATTCATTCGGATGACAACTTACAACCAATAAAAGTATTGGAATCACTGTTTTAATTGTATTTACATGGACAATGTATACGTTGTATTATACAATTGCCAGGAAAATTCGCCAAAACCTGTTTTAATCTGTCCCGAGGATTTTAAAACCTCGTGTTGTGCAGATATTGTGCTTGGAATAATGATTTGTTCATCAATGCATTATAACTGGGTATATCGCTACACGGTGCCACTTGATATGCACGTAGTTTACACAATGAAATCACGTAACTACGAACGGATTATGTTCATATCGATACTTCTATCCACGGGATCATGAAATACGCCACTCTCCTTTTACAAAAGACTATTTAAGTACGAATTCAGACAGATCTGAAATTCGTACCGCTAGCAAAACCCATCTTCTTTACTGCAAAGAAACACAAATCAGTAACGGAACCATTTCATCATTTACAGATTATATACAATATATATATTAAATTTGTTATGATAGTACATAACAGTAGATGGTACAGATCGATTAGTTTGACCCTTGGAAGTGCATCAAATGAATCTCGCGGCTTCGTAACGGTAAATTGACTTGCTTTGAAGTGTGTCGCTACGTTGTAATCTTCAAAGGCTAGGTAACAGCGTAGCGATAGGTAAGATTTTGTTTTACCTGAAACCAATAAAATAGCTAGCCGAATGCCTTCTAGTTTGCCATGAAATAAATATCCCAGGGTTGCAGAGATTGTAAGCAAGCGTAACCGCCGGAGTATCGAGGATGACATACAAATGTATATAATTGTAGGACTAAACGCTTGATAACTGTACCGTGAGTACGGTTAGTATGCCTGTCGTATGATGATAATATCCGAAAGGTCATGATTAAACCGGAAGTATGAACATTGTACCGGAAGTATCAAGATAATGCCGGAAGTATGGTTATATTTGAATTATACAGATTTGCACAACTATAAAAAGTGACGAATGAACAGCATGGTTTGATTATTAAACCGGACGAACGGTGATAATACGGAGAGCATAATGCTAGAAATACATGTTTGATGATTGTACAACAGGGTTTAATTGATATATCGGAAGTTTGATGCTTTTTACAGAGAGTATGATAATTATACAGAAAGTTTGATGATTGCAAATATCCTTTGATGACTTTACACATAGAAAATTAATTTCTGCCCACAGTTGCCGTTTCTTACTCCTATTTTCACCTCTGATAACATCATCATATCCAGGGGGGTACGCTCTCCCTAGATAAGCAAAACTGAAAATTAAGACATTTCAGACGTTTTTGCGACATAGACTAACCCTTTTATTTTGTGTGGTAACTACACTTTTCAGTGCTATTTTGAAACAGATGGCTATTGGACAGGAAAGAAGTCTTGTGAATGAAAGTCGTATGTAACTTATTATTCTGAATGTAACTGTCAGACCGATTCTGATAAAATCTCGCATTAAAAAAATATGCTTTGATGAAATATTTACAATTTATCTCGGATGATTTTTGAAATAAGAGATAAACAAATAGAAAAAGATTGACTCAGAAACAAAGTTAACCAACAGGCCTATTGTCTCTCCTTTTGCCACGTACTGACAAGGTTTTTTTTTATTATTGAAACTAAACAAATTGGGTCAAATCTGATAATATTCCATAAGAGAAGTTCTGAAGATTGCTTCTCTGCTTGTGTAATTATCACCTGACGATATTTAATACAAGATTCCTAAACATTTCTTCAGGTTTGTAAGTATGAATTATAAAAAGTTCTTTTTACACAACCAGAAAGTGTTTCTATGTGACGTTTCGATGACAAGTACAGTATGTCACCTTCATCAGACAAATGACAAGTGAAGCGTATGCTGTGAAATGGGCGAGCTGTAAATCGAGATGAGGGGGCGCATATACTCTGGCACATCTATGACCAAGTATTAAACAAAGCGTAGCTGAATCGAGTCATTTCGGTACATATTCAACAACTATTGTACATACGTTTCCAGCGTAGCTGAATCGACATCGATTTTGCGGACAACTCGTACACATTATACACCTTTGTGTGCATACGCTTCACTGGTCATTTGTCTTATGAAGGTGACAGCGTACAACTGTACTAGTCATCGAAACGTCACATAGAAAAAAGTGTTGGTTGTGTAAAAAAAAGTCTTGTCATAAGATATGTAATACGATTAATGAGTAGAAGTATCCGCCATTGTACAGCTACTGTATACGTGAAATATTGTGTAGTATGTATCACATTGTACAGTTATACGTGAAACATTGTGTAGTATGTATCACATTGTACAGCTATACGTGAAATATTGTGTAGTATGAATCACATTGTACAGTTATACGTGAAATATTGTGTAGTATGTATCACATTGTACAGGCTGTGTTGTATATGCGCAATGTGCATTTGGCAATAGTCTGAATTGAATTAAAACTTAAACGAAAAGTGCAAGCCACCTTTTGCCTCAAACGTATTAAAGTTATTTAGTCATGCAGCTTTTAAATCAAAACAACAGACGACAGGCGACGCTCCTTGTAATCCATTGTTTAACGTGAAATGGCGCTGAGTTCTCGGTGAGGGGTCCATTAGCATGTCACTTCAGTTTATTTTGTAGCCATTTGCAAATAAGTTGATTTTGCGGGCATGGTTCTGGGCATGGTTGTTATTTTCTTTTACGAAAAGCATTTTCCTTACACCTAAAATTGAAGTAAATCAGCGGTTTATCTTTTGAAATTGCGATTAAAATACACAGGGATTTTGTATACGTGTATTCATGTCATTTTCTTCTTTTGTCATTTCAGGTAAGTGTACTTTTCAAGTACAGATAGTACAGCTAATCAACAGATGGTATCGGTAAGAAATGTACTGCAGTTTATCTCCTTATAGTGTCAATGTTCTGTTAAGTTTTGCGTTTTGTGATAAATCGAGGGACTAAACGCCTCGCTAAATGACACTGTATCATCGTTTGTTCTGCTAAATTTTGGAGATGGATGATATATCGAGGGACTAAACCTCGTTATATTGCCACCGTTTATTCTGCTAAATTTTGGCTTTTTGGTGATATTCTGAGGGACGAAACCCCGCTATATTGTCACCGTCTTTTATCTGGTAAAATTTTGCGTTTGATTATACAATGTATATCGAGGGGAACACCTCGCTATATTGTCACCGTTTTTTATGGTAAACTTTTGCATTAGGTTCAAGTTCAAGGGACTAAACCTCGCTGTATTGTCACTATTTGTTCTGGAAAATTTTGGCATTTCGTGATATTCTGAGGGACGAAACCTCGCTATATTTTGCTTTTCATTATATATCGAGGGGTAAACCTCGCTATATTGTCACCTTTTGTTCTGCCGGTTGATGATACATTGAGGGAGTAATTTCCTCTACAACATTCCCGTTCGTTCCATTAAAGTATGTTTGGCATTCGAGGAAGCGTATCAGGGGATTATTAGGAATTGAGGAAATTGAGATTTTTAATCAAGGTTTAATCCATGGTTTTTATCACAGGTAGGCCGATATATCTATATATGTATATGATATTTACTTTCAAAGAAGTCATTGTTTTTTGGATTAGATTTAAACGGCAAAAAACATCAAACATACAATGCTTTTTTATCAGTCTGTTAATGTAAATGATTTTATTCTGAATTACAATTGACGTTTTTGTGATATATCATGTAGTGTTCATTGTCTTCACTCATCACCAAAAGGGAAGTGAAGGTGTAACTTGTCAGAAACATTTATGACGTCATAAATATCACTGTAACAAATTTAAATCTTAGACATGATTCGACACCACAGAAATAGTTGCTTTAATTTTTTTTAAGGAAAAATTTCACACGGAATGATAAGAACTTAAAGATCGACATTGTATGTGACATATCCAGATGCATATCATTATGAATCGTTAGCACCTGCATGCGATCCTGAGACTGATGGATGGGAATCAGTGTTATGTCCCTGCGATATGCAAGACATATACATGCAAATGTGTCAAACGGGCCGATTCTGGTATCAAATTTGATCTACATACATGATGTATAAATGTCTGTGTTTTAAAACTCATAGCTAGTTCTGAAGAATGACAGT
Organism: Mizuhopecten yessoensis; assembly: GCF_002113885.1. Taxonomy (NCBI): domain Eukaryota; kingdom Metazoa; phylum Mollusca; class Bivalvia; order Pectinida; family Pectinidae; genus Mizuhopecten; species Mizuhopecten yessoensis. The sequence goes on along the minus strand of NW_018480056.1, from coordinate 529,777 downwards.
ATTACTAATCTTTGATCAATAAAAAACGTATATTGAATATAAATTTTCTACTTTTTATGCTCATATTATCCTACAACAAAAATATTACCAGCATTAAAATACTAATTAAAATTGCTGTAGTAATATTTTATAAGTTTTAGCTAAAGATTGTATGGAGTTGTGTTTTTCATGTAAGTGTGTTTCCTTGTTAAGTAGCAAATAAAATCAATTTTATATCAGTTTATCTAATTTACAAGGTAAACATATGTATGAGTGTACCTACATGAATTTGTAGACACACAAGTTTTATCACAATAGATTAAAAATTGACAGGTGACATTTATGACCAATTATAATGTACATGCATCAGCCTCCAGTGACAGATTTTGTCAGGAGACCTACAGCTAGGTACTGTACAATTAAGTGATGCTTATTTTTCTGGAGACAGGGCTGATACATCCTTCATGTAGACCCCCTTGCCACATGTACATAATATGCAATTTGTTAGGGCTATTTATCATCACTTAATCATCTGATCACTCAGCTGTGTAACTTTACATAGATCACAGAAAGGCCAAACTAATTCCTATATTTGTTTATTATAATTCTCCTCAATCTAATTCTGTTTTATTTCTCAATTTACTTCATAAATCTTCTTATAATATTAATTGATTATGGTATTTGCTTCAAACTTGAATAAATAAAGTAACCAGCCCTTCAAAATATTAACTTAATTTTTTGTCTAGGGTTCCAATGAATTTCAAAAACTTTTAAAAAAGAACATTTCAAATTGAATATTTTAATTTATAGTATTGTTGGATTTTATGGAAAACCATGATGTATTGTGTATATGTGATAGTGCATCTTGCCCAAGAATAGGTCCTCTACATCAGCATACCTTGTCTGTGATGCTCTCAGCTTAATTGCTGCCTTCGGCTGTCTTTAGGGGAGGGGACTAATGGTTTTATATAATAGTTATATTTTCAATTAAAGTATATCAGTTCTATCTTCTTGTAATATGATGTATATGTACATGTAACTGTTCTGTTTCACTGTGTCTTGAAAAAAGGAGGGGATCGCTCTAAACACTTGACAACCTAAACTTGTCCACACTGTTGGAATTACTTCTTTGCCCCATATATATATATATATATTTTCATTATCATTTTCATTTCATTATATATATATATATATGTATGTCTTATACGGATAGTTCTAAATGGGACACTTTATAGATTGAATGGGAGGGTTTTATATACATTGTAGTTTGAAATGTGATTCCTGAAAATTGGCAGTAAATCTGCACAAACCCTACAAATATATTTGTATCTGGTATGAAAAGAAACATTTAAATAAATTCCAATATTGTTCATAATAAAATCAGTGTCAAGTATTTCCTAGGCTTATTAAAATGTATACGTTAAAAAAAACAATTTTCGGCTGTTATTAAAGTCTAAAGCTTATATTGTTCTTTAATAAATAAGAAAAAGGTGTCTAGCCCAGAGTCATGAAACAAACAGTTTTTTATATCTGGCCTAACATCATGTTCATTTCCCACCATAACTGGCAGTATCAGAGATTTCCTTCCTTACAATTTACACTGAATTAAGAATGTACTATTTACATGTTGTATATATGCCACCACAAGTGTTTCATTAACATAATAGTGGACTGTGATTAATTGTGTTATAATAGTTATTTTGTGGTTGACCCTGTAAACTGTCATGTCTGATAGGAATTATCATAAATATATGTGTTATTTACATAAATTCATTTCTTTATCATGACTTGGGCAACATCTGACATTGAATAGAAATGAAATTCGCCAAGTCAGCATATTAAGAAGTTATGAACTATTTCATCTTTTTCTGACTATTTTTTTTTTTTTTGATATAATTGTTTATTTTTCAAAGATTTTAAAAGATTCTACTTTATTTCCAAGACACAAAATACTCAAGTTGACAAATGATATTTGAAAGTTTTGATCTAAACTGTTCATTTTTTTTTTAAATTTTGAAGCAATTCTCCTCCGATTCATCACAAAATGATCACAAATGAGAGATTGGTAATCTGAATCTATTTGTCCTTATGGTGAATTTGTGACCTATTGCTTTGTGATTTTGTGATGTTATTATCTTGGCGTTTATAATTTAGAGTTCAAGCAGGTGATATAATCAACCTCCTCACCTGACTATTTTCACTAAAATTTTGACCATCAGAACTTAACTGTCATGTTATGGTGTCCCAGTTATAATATTTCAGTAGGTTAGCGCTTTATAAAGCCCCCATCATCAACCCATGGAAACCATGTTTATAATACCTTAGCTGTTTTGAGGAAATTAAACTCCAAACAAACAAAGAAATCTTGACTTTTGAAATTTCAGAAGTGGAAATTGAAAAGAACCAGTGTTTACAACCACATCTATTCCTGTGCCTGTTATATAGTCATATCTTCTAGTGAAAAATAACTTAACAACAGTAAAATTATGAAATACTTCATGAATCAGTTTTGATATTCTTTCATTTTGTATATAAGTACAATATTATTATAGATATTGTCAAAACTGTACAGAATCACATAGGATTGATATTATTGAGGCGAAAAAAGACAGAAAAATAGAACTGTTTTCTTTTGTTTTTAATTTTACGTGTCCAATAAAATTTCAAAAAAGTACAGAGTGGTTTTCTATTAGACTAGACTCTGTGTTTATTACATATCAATCAGCCACAGCCTCTGTCTAGGATGTGATAATATAATGATATTGATTTTCCCCAAGAAATGCCTATAAAGGGACATAACTCCTACACTCTTAACCTCTCTGTAAACTTCCCTACATCTAGTAGATTCAACCCACAACCTATAGGATCACCTGCCCAACCGTGTAGGTTTTCTCCGGATTCTCACATTAGCTCTTTACATCTGCCAACAAGAAAGATTAGTATAAGTTTATAAAATTGTTTCATAAATGTTGTGAAATAATTGAACTTTAATTTGATTTAATTAAGATACCATTAAGGTATTGATTAGTAGTACTGATATTATTGTGTCATCCTTTAAACTTTTTGTCTTTGATTTAGTAAAACCTGTCTCAACTGACCATCATTTGAAACTATGTCTTCAGTCAGAGTAGCCAGGGTATTGGATTACACAGTTTTGAAATCAATTACTATAGAAACATACACAGTAATAATAAATAATAATAATAATATACAACATTTGATATAGCGCCCTATCTAGCTAAGATAAGCCACTCTAAAGCACTTTACAGTACATAGATATACAATTTTATACAGTCAATACAATAAGCATATATATATTAATCTATACAATATTGAGGAATTCGCAGGAGCTGCCTTATCAGGCGCTAACTACTAGTCCTATGCAACCTGGCTAATATCTCCATATGTGTGTATGTCTGTGTGTGTGCTGGAGATGTATTGTGTTCTGTTTGTAGTGGGACCGTGCTTCCAACGGTATCATTTATAGTGCCACCTCACTTGAATGCTACAGTACAGATACAGCAACACCCACCCCAGACCATTTTATACTTCACCTGGGTTGTTGGAGTTGTGTGGGCAGGAGAAAAACACTTTCTCTAATATTCCATGCATACGGCGACTTCGGGGATCGAACCCCCGCCGCCTGCTTGGAAGGCCGGAGTGTTAACCACTCGACCAATCTGCCCATTACAACGTACATGCAAAGGCAAAATTTCTCAAGGTGAATTTATCTAAAAAAATCTTACATGCAATTCCAGGTCAAATTCAGGGTAATTTCTCACCTGAAAATGACCTGAATTGACATAAGGTTATCTGTGTTTGGGACCAGGCATGAAAATACAGGACCCGGTTGGTCATAATGACATAAAATATAAAAATAAAAAATAATCATATTTACAAAAGGTCTGAAACTTACAACAAAATTGTCATGTAGAGAGGTTCTGAAAGCAAAAGATTAGCATCATTACAATCAAATAGAAGGTTTATTCTAGACATTAAACAAGTTAATTTAACACCATTCACTGATGTGGAGGCATTCTGAATTAAACCTGGAACATGCATTTATGTATGACTTGTTTATTTCTTACTCCAGGGATTTATTTCAAAACATGTGCATCAAGAAATTTTATCAAGATAATGTACAGTGAATAAATGTTGAATTTAATTTAAATGGATAAATGAAGTGGTAGGTCTGCCCCCACCCAACTCATAGTGTCCTGTTTCTTGTATGCATATATCTAAATATAAGGGAGGTAACTCTATTCTCAGTAATTATGTACGGGGTATATGGTATACCTGGAAATTTTCATATATTGTTCATTTTCACTTGCCATGAATTTATAAAGTATATGGTGAATTCATATTCACTGTCAGGATAAATTCGCCCACATTATAGAGAGTGACATAGGCTAAATCTAAAAGGCAGCAAACATTTCACAGTATACAGTAAATACTCCCAGCTCCTGTATCCAGGGTAAAATTAGAACATTCCGCCAACGACCTCATGTGACCTCCCCTTAAAGAAACCATAACACAACATCCTAGCTTGGAGACCTAGTCCCAAATCATCTTCGGCTTGAATTAGGAGTTATCCCCCCTGGGTACATGTAACCATGTAACAATACTTCCAACTCCATATAGATCAGTATAGAACACAGATTCATCAGTCAGTCTTACGAACCATTCTCCATAACACCAATATCCAGTCAGCCCTACAAACCTTACTCCATAACACCAATATCCAGTCAGCCCTACAAACCTTTCTCCATAACATCAATATCCAGTCAGCCCTACAAACCTAACTCCATAACACCAATATCCAGTCAGCCCTATAAACCATTCTCCATAACACCAATATCCAGTCAGCCCTACAAACTCTACTCCATAACACTAATATCCAGTCAGCCCTACAAACCTTACTCCATAACACCAATATCCAGTCAGCCCTACAAACCATTCCCCATAACATCAATATCCAGTCAGCCCTACAAACCTAACTCCATAACACCAATATCCAGTCAGCCCTATAAACCCTTCTCCATAACACCAATATCCAGTCAGCCCTACAAACCTTTCTCTATAACACCAATATCCAGTCAGCCCTACACACCTTACTCCATAACACCAATATCCAGTCAGCCCTACACACCTTACTTCATAACACCAATATCCAGTCAGCCCTACAAACCTTTCTCTATAACACCAATATCCAGTCAGCCCTACAAACATTACTCCATGACACCAATATCCAGTAAGCCCTACAAACCTTTCTCCATAACACCAATATCCAGTCAGCCCTACAAACCTTTCTCTATAACACCAATATCCAGTCAGCCCTACAAACCTTTCTCTATAACACCAATATCCAGTCAGCCCTACAAACCTTTCTCTATAACACCAATATCCAGTCAGCCCTACAAACCTTTCTCTATAACACCAATATCCAGTCATCCCTACACACCTTACTCCATAACACCAATATCCAGTCAGCCCTACACACCTTACTTCATAACACCAATATCCAGTCAGCCCTACAAACCTTTCTCTATAACACCAATATCCAGTCAGCCCTACAAACCTTGCTCCATAACACCAATATCCAGTCAGCCCTACAACCCATTCTCCATAACACCAATATCCAGTCAGCCCTACACACCTTACTTCATAACACCAATATCCAGTCAGCCCTACAAACCTTTCTCTATAACACCAATATCCAGTCAGCCCTACAAACCTTTCTCTATAACACCAATATCCAGTCAGCCCTACACACCTTCCTTCATAACACCAATATCCAGTCAGCCCTACAAACCTGTCTCCATAACACCAATATCCAGTCAGCCCTACAAACCTTTCTCTATAACACCAATATCCAGTCAGCCCTACAAACCTTTCTCTATAACACCAATATCCAGTCAGCCCTACAAACCTTTCTCTATAACACCAATATCCAGTCAGCCCTACACACCTTACTTCATAACACCAATATCCAGTCAGCCCTACAAACCATTCTCCATAACACCAATATCCAATCAGCCATACAAACCTTACTCCATAACACCAATATCCAGTCAGCCCTACGAACATTACTCCATAACACCAATATCCAGTCAGCCCTACACACCTTACTTCATAACACCAATATCCAGTCAGCCCTACAAACCTTGCTCCATAACACCAATATCCAGTCAGCCCTACAAACCTTTCTCTATAACACCAATATCCAGTCAGCCCTACACACCTTCCTTCATAACACCAATATCCAGTCAGCCCTACAAACCCTACCCCATTACACCAATATCCAGTCAGCCCTACAAACCATTCTCCATAACACCAATATCCAATCAGCCCTACAAACCTTACTCCATAACACCAATATCCAGTCAGCTCTACAAAACATTCTCCAAAACACCAATATCCAGTCAGCCCTACAAACCTAATACTCCATAACACCAATACTAAAACCATCCTTGTAATTACCTCCCCTTCCTGCTCAATAACAACAAAGAACTTCAGACATATCTAGAACCCCCACCCACCAACAACGACTACAGTTTAAAGCCCCAATAGACCTCCTGATGCACTTCTTACATCAGGGCTTCCAGAAAGAACTCTGTACACCCATCTAACATACACTGTATCAGGATAGACCTCTGTACACCCATCTAACATACACTGTATCAGGATAGACCTCTGTACATCCATCTAACATACACTGTATCAGGATAGACCTCTGTACATCCATCTTACATACACTGTATCAGGATAGACCTCTGTACATCCATCTAACATACACTGTATCAGGATAGACCTCTGTACACCCATCTAACATACACTGTATCAGGATAGACCTCTGTACACCCATCTAACATACACTGTATCAGGATAGACCTCTGTACACCCATCTAACATACACTGTATCAGGATAGACCTCTGTACACCCATCTAACATACACTGTATCAGGATAGACCTCTGTACACCCATCTAACATACACTGTATCAGGATAGACCTCTGTACACCCATCTAACATACACTGTATCAGGATAGACCTCTGTACACCCATCTAACATACACTGTATCAGGATAGACCTCTGTACACCCATCTAACATACACTGTATCAGGATAGACCTCTGTACACCCATCTAACATACACTGTATCAGGATAGACCTCTGTACACCCATCTAACATACACTGTATCAGGATAGACCTCTGTACACCCATCTAACATACACTGTATCAGGATAGACCTCTGTACACCCATCTAACATACACTGTATCAGGATAGACCTCTGTACACCCATCTAACATACACTGTATCAGGATAGACCTCTGTACACCCATCTAACATACACTGTATCAGGATAGACCTCTGTACACCCATCTAACATACACTGTATCAGGATAGACCTCTGTACACCCATCTAACATACACTGTATCAGGATAGACCTCTGTACACCCATCTAACATACACTGTATCAGGATAGACCTCTGTACACCCATCTAACATACACTGTATCAGGATAGACCTCTGTACACCCATCTAACATACACTGTATCAGGATAGACCTCTGTACACCCATCTAACATACACTGTATCAGGATAGACCTCTGTACACCCATCTAACATACACTGTATCAGGATAGACCTCTGTACACCCATCTAACATACACTGTATCAGGATAGACCTCTGTACACCCATCTAACATACACTGTATCAGGATAGACCTCTGTACACCCATCTAACATACACTGTATCAGGATAGACCTCTGTACACCCATCTAACATACACTGTATCAGGATAGACCTCTGTACACCCATCTAACATACACTGTATCAGGATAGACCTCTGTACACCCATCTAACATACACTGTATCAGGATAGACCTCTGTACACCCATCTAACATACACTGTATCAGGATAGACCTCTGTACACCCATCTAACATACACTGTATCAGGATAGACCTCTGTACACCCATCTAACATACACTGTATCAGGATAGACCTCTGTACACCCATCTAACATACACTGTATCAGGATAGACCTCTGTACACCCATCTAACATACACTGTATCAGGATAGACCTCTGTACACCCATCTAACATACACTGTATCAGGATAGACCTCTGTACACCCATCTAACATACACTGTATCAGGATAGACCTCTGTACACCCATCTAACATACACTGTATCAGGATAGACCTCTGTACACCCATCTAACATACACTGTATCAGGATAGACCTCTGTACACCCATCTAACATACACTGTATCAGGATAGACCTCTGTACACCCATCTAACATACACTGTATCAGGATAGACCTCTGTACACCCATCTAACATACACTGTATCAGGATAGACCTCTGTACACCCATCTAACATACACTGTATCAGGATAGACCTCTGTACACCCATCTAACATACACTGTATCAGGATAGACCTCTGTACACCCATCTAACATACACTGTATCAGGATAGACCTCTGTACACCCATCTAACATACACTGTATCAGGATAGACCTCTGTACACCCATCTAACATACACTGTATCAGGATAGACCTCTGTACACCCATCTAACATACACTGTATCAGGATAGACCTCTGTACACCCATCTAACATACACTGTATCAGGATAGACCTCTGTACACCCATCTAACATACACTGTATCAGGATAGACCTCTGTACACCCATCTAACATACACTGTATCAGGATAGACCTCTGTACACCCATCTAACATACACTGTATCAGGATAGACCTCTGTACACCCATCTAACATACACTGTATCAGGATAGACCTCTGTACACCCATCTAACATACACTGTATCAGGATAGACCTCTGTACACCCATCTAACATACACTGTATCAGGATAGACCTCTGTACACCCATCTAACATACACTGTATCAGGATAGACCTCTGTACACCCATCTAACATACACTGTATCAGGATAGACCTCTGTACACCCATCTAACATACACTGTATCAGGATAGACCTCTGTACACCCATCTAACATACACTGTATCAGGATAGACCTCTGTACACCCATCTACCATACACTGTATCAGGATAGACCCCTGTACACCCATCTAACACACACTGTATCAGGATAGACCTCTGAACACCCATCTAACATACACTGTATCAGGATAGACCTCTGTACAACCATCTAACATACACTGTATCAGGATAGACCTCTGTACACCCCTCTTACATACACTTTATCAGGATAGACCTCTGTACACCCTTCTAACATACACTGTATCAGGATAGATCTCTGTACACCCATCTAACATACACTGTATCAGGATAGACCTCTGTACACCCATCTAACATACACTGTAACAGGATAGACCTCTGTACACCCATCTAACATACACTATATCAGAATAGACCTCTGTACACCCATCTAACATACACTGTATCAGGATAGACCTCGGTTCACTCATCTAACATACACTGTATCAGGATAGACATCTGTACACCCCTCTAACATACACTGTATCAGGATAGACCTCTGTACACCCATATAACATACACTGTATCAGGATAGACCTCTGTACACCTATCTAACACACACTGTATCAGGATAGACCTCTGCACACCCATCTAACACACACTGTATCAGGATAGACCTCTGTTCACCCATCTAACATACACTGTATCAGGATAGACCTGTGTACACCCATCTAACATACACTGTAACAGGATAGTCCTCTGTACACCCATCTAACATACACTGTAACAGGATAGACCTCTGTACACCCATCTAACATACACTGTATCAGGATAAACCTCTGTACACTCATCTAACATACACTGTATCAGGATAGACCTCGGTACACTCATCTAACATACACTGTATCAGGATAGACCTCTGTACACCCATCTAACATACATTGTATCACACACTGTATCAGGATAGAACTCTGTACACCCATCTAACCCACACTGTATCAGGATAGAACTCTGTACACCCATCTAACACAAACTGTATCAGGATAGACCTATGTACACCCATCTGACATACACTGTATCAGGATAAACCTCTCTACACTCATCTAACATACAATACTGTATCAGGATAGACCTCTGTACACCCATCTAACATACAGGTATCAGGATGGACCTCTGTACACCCATCTAACACACACTGTATCAGGATAGACCTCTGTACACCCCTCTAACATACACTGTATCAGGATAGACCTCTGTACCCCCATTTAATATACACTGTATCAGGATAGACCTATGTACACCCATCTGACATACACTGTATCAGGATAGACCTATGTACACCCATCTAACACACACTGTATCAGGATAGACCTCTGTACACCCATCTAACATACACTGTATCAGGATAGACCTATGTACACCCATCTAACATACATTGTATCAGGATAGACCTCTGTACACCCATCTAACATACAATGTATCAGGATAGACCTCTATACACCCATCTAACATGCACTGTATTAGGATAGACCTCTGTACACCCATCTAACATACACTGTATCAGGATAGACCTCTATACACCCATCTAACATGCACTGTATTAGGATAGACCTCTGTTCACCCATCTAACATACACTATATCAGGATAGACCTCTGTACACCCCACTTAATATACACTGTATCAGGATAGACCTCTGTACACCCATCTAACATACACTGTATCAGGATAGACCTCTGTTCTCCCATCTAACATACACTATATCAGGATAGACCTCCGTACACCCCTCTAACATACACTGTATCAGGATAGACCTCTGTTCACCCATCTAAAATACACTATATCAGGATAGACCTCTGTACACCCCTCTAACATACACTGTATCAGGATAGACCTCTGTTCACCCATCTAACATACCCTATATCAGGATAGACCTCTGTACACCCCACTTAATATACACTGTATCAGGATAGACCTCTGTACACCCATCTATACAGGTATCAGGATAGACCTCTATACACCCATCTAACATACACTGTATCAGGATATACCTCTGTACACCCATCTAACATACACTGTATCGGGATAGACCACTGTACGCCCCTCTAACATACACTGTATCAGGATAGACCTCTGTACCCCCATTTAATATACACTGTATCAGGATAGACCTATGTACACCCATCTAATATACACTGTATCAGGATAGACCTCTGTACACACATCTAACATACACTGTATCAGGATAGACCTCTATACACCCATCTAACATGCACTGTATCAGGATAGACCTCTGTACACCCCACTTAATATAAACTGTATCAGGATAGACCTCTGTACACCCATCTAATATACGCTGTATCAGGATAGACCTCTGTACACCCATCTATACAGGTATCAGGATAGACCTCTATACACCCATCTAACATACACTATATCAGGATAGACCCCTGTACCCCCCACTTAATACACACTGTATCAGGATAGACCTCTGTACACCCATCTATACAGGTATCAGGATAGACCTCTATACACCCATCTAACATGCACTGTATCAGGATAGACCTCTGTACACCCATCTATACAGGTATCAGGATAGACCTCTATACACCCATCTAACATACACTGTATCAGGATAGACCTCTGTTCACCCATCTAAAATACACTATATCAGGATAGACCTCTGTACACCCATCTAACATACGCTGTATCAGGATAGACCTCTGTACACCCATCTAAAATACACTATATCAGGATAGACCTCTGTACACCCCTCTAACATACACTGTATCAGGATAGACCTCTGTACACCCCTCTAACACAAACTGTATCAGGATAGACCTCTGTACATCCATCTTACATACACTGTATCAGGATAGACCTCTGTACAACCATCTAATATGCACTGTATCAGGATAGACCTCTGTACACCCCTGTAACATACACTGTATCAGGATATACCTCTGTACACCCATCTAACATACACTGTATCAGGATATGCCTCTGTACACCCATCTAACATACACTGTATCAGGATAGACCTCTCTACACCCATCTAACATACACTGTATCAGGATTGACCTCTGTACACCCATCTAACATACACTATATCAGGATAGACCTCTGTACACCCATCTAACATACACTGTATCAGGATAGACCTCTGTACAACCATCTAATATGCACTGTATCAGGATAGACCTCTGTACACCCCTCTAACACAAACTGTATCAGGATAGACCTCTGTACACCCATCTAACATGCACTGTATCAGGGTAGACCTAGGCCTCTGACCTTAACCTTTGTAATATAAATTCAAAGAAGCATCCAGACAACATCAAATGGTGAGTCTTGGCAAATTTAACCTACTTCATATGTTTCTGCCTGCTAGGTCAGTAATATTTGTAATCTATACAAGTATTTTTGGAACCTGCAAATACCTTTGTTCCCTTCTTTTGTTTTCCCCTAATTAATAGGAGACCAACTTTAGGTCTATTGTTATAGTTGATTGTGTTAAAAAATGTCATTCTTTTGTACTTGAAAGACCAGTGTTTCCATCCCCTACCAGCACTTCTAGGGGTACCATCTTAACGTTTGTTGGAAGGACTTACTGTTGTAAAGGAAAGAGAATAATAGAATCTAACATGGGTGTGACGGTTATTGGACAGCCAAATCCTTACCCGAGGGTGGAGATTTCCCTGTCCACGGACCCCACCCATGTTTGATCCTTTTTCTCCCATACTCAAAAGAAACATGCCCGTGTCAATACTCCGTGACCTTCATATACTTGTATTCCATGACGCACAGGAATACACATGATGAACCCTGAACATAGAATCAGAAATCCATTTTAAGCATAGCGTTAAAAATATTGTTATTTAATAATCGAACAACTGTAATATATCTGTTGATATAACTTATAATAAGTACAAAGTCAATGATAATTTAACAGTCAAAACAACACAACTTTTTCAAATACCAACGTTATTTGGCGGCAATAATTCCATTCATCATGCAGTTAACCACTGTCGGAGTGACGTCATATCACATGTAGGCCGGCTGTCTCTCCCTCGGGAAGACAGGTTTATCTTTTCACGGGTCAATTCCTGTCTTTCACATGCAAGTATGGGATAATAGTTTCCGCTGGGGATCGGACCTGCAATCCCAGACTTCCCAGACTTCTTGGCAGAGGCTCTACCACTGGTTGAAGGAAAATTATCCTTGAGCACAGAGGTAAGAAGGTGATCGTAATCCTATGTACAATTAAATCTGCCTCGCTAAGTAGTAAAAGGCAACGGCTATCGGGGATCAAATAAAAAAATCACTGTTAATGCCCAGTCCTCACCTCTTTTTACCCCTAACAAATCACCTGCCTTAACTAGCTTCTTTCCATCAAACTAAATTACATTACAAAATAAATGGACCAATGAGGGGTAAGCTTCCTTGACCAAATAGCCTCACTTTCAACATTGTGTCAACAGGAGAAGTTCTATATATCTGTTTATTGAACAACAGCCAGTTATTTTGATCACTGTTGACATTTGTGTAAATCAAATTTTGTTCAATCAGGGATCTTGTCTCGCCCCAGCCTTCATATTTAGTTATAAAATCTTTACAGAAGTGTTTTCTGTGCTGATATATATCATAAGTTAAGGAGTGTATGTATAGATATGTTCAGATTGTGTCCAACACATGCCTTTTATATACAAAGTTGAGAGGGGAGAATCAAACTGTTATACACAAATTTCAAAAATTTCATTTGCAAGACATTTTGATGTACTCTAAATTGAGTATGTACATTTTAAGTAGATTTTTTTTCTGCCTATGTCTTTGGGACTGAAATTGGCAACATTACTACTGAGATACTGATTTGTGTTAGAGTTACTGCCTGTAGACATTACGCTGATTCCTGTTATACAGTATATATAGTGATTTTTGTTAAAATGAAAATTGTATCTCCCTTACACATTATACTGATTTCCCTTAACTTATACACCATAGTGTTTGTGTTAGAGTTATCTCCCTCAACTATCATTTATAAACATGTACTAATGCAGAGTTACTGAAGTATCATTCATTGCACTTTTTACATGCTTGGCTATGATTGGATATACTATATATGAAATGAGGTTGTCAACGAACTTAGGACAGTTTTTTTGCTGTCTTTATATGTATAGCTTGGACCAATTTCAGGACCCAGTCCCTATGAAAACTCAGTGTTCTACGTATACCCAATTGGATTATCATAGAAAAATCCAATTGACTGATTCTAGAATTTGCTTCCTGCAATTCCTGCATTTTTTATAGAATTTTTATAGCAAGAAGTTAAATTTTGAAAAATTCTACATTTTTTGGAAAAAACTTACAGAACATAAAATTAAATAGCTAAATTCAAGTGCAAACAATATATAAACACTTCATTCGGTATATTTAGTAAATTTAATTAAATTAAGCCTAACTTTACCAGCAGATATTCACTCAGTATCAGTAATTTGAACTAAGCATAACAACTTTAGCAGCAGAAATTGACGTCACAATAGTAATGTTGATGGTGAGCTGACAGTTATGTGTTACAAACATATACATGTACTACGATGTCACTGTGCTGGAGGGAACATCTGTGAACTAAGACACAGAGTTATACAGACGTAATGTACATTCTTATGGGCTGTATGAATTGTAATTCAGAGTGTGGTAACAACGCTATGTCACCACTTGCTTGTAAAATAAAAAAATTAAGGTCGTTTTATATATGAGGGAAGATCCTGGTGTGGTTGACGTGCATGGAAACAAATATTTTATTGTTCTAGGTAGATGAAATATTTTATCTTTCAATGTATTTGGAGCTTGCCTGACCGAGTTTGTATTTGTATGGTCAGCGTAAGACTTACTGTGTTTGTAACATATAGCTGATCTACATTTACCTACATCAAGTTGTCCTATTGTATTCTGTATTGACCTGGTAAGATAAAACAGCTCTGTTGGACCCCACACGGTTGTTGGGCAGATAGACTAGCTAAGAAATTTTGGTCAAACATGGCGTTGGACGAGGAGAAAGCCAGGGAAAATGACGGTCAAATGAAACAATTTAAATCAGAGGTAGGTTAACCAAATTTGTTCATATAAGAATTGATAAAGTTCATATTTGTTTATTTTTTATTTTTTTCCAGAAGTAATTGATGGTAAAATATTTAAATGAAATGGGTCTTAATGTTTGTGGAAAGTAATGAATATTTCTAAAGTATTATAGTTATAGACATCTTAGTATTAACTGTCACTGTACTATACAGATGTACATTCCATGAAGAAATAATTTTTGTTTTTATTCCCCTGTAATAAGGGGATAAAGAAGCATACGTACATGTATGTGTTTCTGTCAAAATTCATTGTCAACTCCAGGTAATTACCCAGATATTTGTGAAAGGTGGGCAGGTGTCCAGAGGCAAGTCCCTATTTGAGAGGTGGGGGTGGAAAATCCTCCCTCCCCTCCAAGAAGCTGTAGAGATAGTTTTTTCTCTTCAACATTTGAGGAGGTTGGACGAGTTCTTGTTTCAGGGTGTCAAGTTGTTAAGGTCACTGTTATTTTGCAAGAAAAAGTATCTCGGTTGACATTTTTCTAGTGATTTTATTTTTATGCGGATTTTAATCAAGTGTTTTACAACTTTATCCTAATTTTATCATCTTTTTCATTGTTCTAACAACATGATTTATCAGTAGATTTTCTTCAAACTTCATACAGTGAATTTAATATATAGATTAAAGCCATATAAATATTCAGCAGAATTTACTCAGATCAAGTATAATAATAACCTTGAATGAGATACTATTTCAGGGTGTTAAGGTTAAGTCAAGATCATCATGTTTTAGTAAGTTATCCTTGGATATTCCGTCTTTGCATATTGCAGAGTTATCTTCCCTTGGGAGCAGGTATTGATTGTTACGTCATTGGTTTGTGTGAGAAAATTACGTCGTTTTCTCAAAAATTGATGACGTTTACCCTCACAAACAAGTGACGTAACAATCAATACCTGCTCCCAAGAGAAGATAACTCTGAAATACGCAAAGACGGAATAACTTAAAGAAGAGTTTTTAAACCCTTTTTTTTTTTTTACAAAGAAAGAACATTTTGTCTCAATATATCTGCAAAAAACAGTTTTTATTTTGTAGAAATTGACAACAGGGATAATGTAAGCAATATCTCATAAGCCTTTGATCATTGTCCAATCAATGAGTGAGATCTAATGTAATCTTATGGCTAACAGTATGGTTATGTATAGGTACTAAAAGTTTTCTCAAAGAAAGATTACACACAATTAATATACTTCATTAAAAAGCGCATTGAAGACGTCTGCAGATTTTATATTTTCAGACCTAGTCTTTAAGTGTCACTTTGATACAGTTACTTAGCTCCATCGTCTTTCTAATTTCCATTGATTTTCACCAGACAAGCAAAATGATATTATTCCATTTCCTTCTTTAAAAATGTGATCATCTAAATACAATTTCCAATTTAAACGCAGCATCCATGGCTGTTTTTAGGATATTAATGTTTCTTGGTAGGATTTTTTTCTTCGAAAATTCCATTACGTCTCTATAAACCCTGTTGCACACCGACACTTTCTCCGGCCTGTCAACTGCTGCTTCTGTGGGTACGCAAATAGACACTGAGGAAGCCTGCCGATATCTTTAGTGTAATTAGAGAATATTGATTGTTAACTGAAAGGAGATCGGCCATGTTTATTGACAAACACCCGGATCAGTTACCACGGCGACCTGTCCTCTGCCATCTAAGATGCCATCTCCCAACATGAATGGCCTGCGGAGGCTAAGGTTTCAGAAATCAATGAAAAAAAGACCCTCCAAAGTTATGCCTCTGAGTGTGTTTGGTGATTTAGCTCCAAAAAAACTGTACTTGATTAAGACTTTTCCTATCCTTGTGTTCATAGTGAAAAAGAGCAAAACAGGCCCATAAATTTACTTAATGGCCATTGTAAAGGAAGGTCTCATTACCAACAGTTCAGTGGAACGGTCGCTGGTCAGCTGATATATGGCGTTTTGGTGCATTTGATGGGTTTTACATTCTATCTTCCTTCCAGGACTACAATCAGTAAAGAAATTATGCTATTCTTGTGGCCTTTATTTAATTTAAAAACAGATACTTTTTTAAACATAGATAATAATGAAACCAAGGTAACATTTATTTTACAAATAGTTCTTTGTAATAGACAGGCATTGTTTATTTACAGGTATTAGTATAGAGAGGTCATTGTATGGAGCAGTTTTTAGAATAAGGCAGTTATCAGTATAGAGAGGTTATTTGCATAGAAAGGTTATTTTTTAGAGAGGTTATTTGTGAAGAAGTTATTTGTATGGAGAGTTTATTTGTATAGAGAGGTTATTTGTATAGAGAGTATATTTATATAGAGAGAGTATTTGTGTAGAGGTTATTTGTATAGAGGGGTTATTAGCATAGAGAGGTTATTTGTAAAGTGAGGTTATTTGTATAGAGAGGTTATTTGTATAGACAGGTTATTAGTATAGAGAGGTTATTTGTATAGAGAGGTTATTTGTATAGAGGGGTTATTAGTATAGAGAGGTTATTTGTAAAGTGTGGTTATTAGTATAGTGAGGTTATTTGTATAGGGAGGTTATTTGTATCAAGGGGTTATTTGTATAGAGAGGTTATTTGTATAGGGAGGTTATAATATTAGTTTAGAGAGATTATTTGTACAGTGAGGTTTTTTGTATAGACAGGTTATTAGTATAGAGAGGTTATTTGTATAGAGAGGTTATTTGTATATAGAGGTTATTTGTATAGAGAAGTTATTTATATAGAGAAGTTATTTATATAGAGTGGTTATTTATATAGAGAGGTTATTTGTATAGAGAGGTTATTTGTATAGAGAGGTTATTTGTATAGAGAGAGTATTTATATGGAGTAGTTATTAAAATATAAGTATAAAGAGGTTCAAAGTATAGATATATATGTAGGTTATTACTAGTTTAGAGAGATGATTTGTAGATATATAAAGGATATTGTGATGCATGGAAGAGACAATCTATTTCCAGAGACAGTCCAATCCCATTGTTATGAGTTATAGTTATAACTGGCCATAAAGCCAGCAGGGGTTGGCTATTCCAGCCTCTTTCCTCCCCTGAGAGAGGATGGATACAATCGTATTGACCTCTGTAATAGAGTGGCCACAGTTACTGGCGTTTCGATCCAGAATCAGCTGCTAGCTCGCCCATAAAAACTCACCAAACCTAAAGCTATGAAATCATAGGTTCAATATTACTGTGACAGTTGCTACTCCATTATTACCACATTCCACCCTGGCTTAACGGAAACCTTCATAATCCAGAAACCTGTGTAACCTCCATGCTATAATTAAAAGACCCTCAGTGTATTTTTCTTGAAGTTTGAATCTATCCAAAATAACATCATGTTTAATTTGGCAAAAATGTATGGGTTATTATTGAGGTAGGTGTATTATTTACAAAGGAACACTCCTGGGATTAAATAAAATAAGTCTAGACTCGTTGGTTATAATGAAAGAAACTAGAAAAAGAACGAGTTTTCAGAATTAAGGAAACATGAACTGCCACTTAAGGATCCATGCTTCATGTACCTTAATAACTTTGTCAATTTTACAAAAGAGTTTCACTCCAAGAATAATAATGAAACAATTGTAAGATGTTATTATCATGCACATAAAATAAGTTTGCAAATTAATTAGTGTTAAGTACCAAACTAATTTTTGGAAGAGAAGAACAAATAGCTTTAAAATAAATACATGTATATTGATTTAACTTTATTTACTTTACCTTCAAAATATGTCATGGTATATAGAAATATTTCTGAAAATTACTTATTACTAAAAATATAGTGCCATTTAATTCTTTCATTTCTTCAAAGACACTTGATCGCTATAGAAACTACTCATCTGTCACTTCCCTAGAGGAAGCTAGGTTACATTAAAATGGCTTTCAAGTAAAAAGCTTCTGTCTGGCTGCGTGAAAATCCACTTCTGAGTGACTTTAATTGATACTTTAAACAGGACAACCTTTTTGCAGGTATAAATTATAAAACAGTCGTCTAGAAGTTGAGAGATGTCGCTGAAATTTTGAGACATTATCTTTTTTATAATTTAATTTTTCTGTTTGAAACACTTTTGTGTGGGAAAACCAATTTTGCTCTGTGTAAGTTTGTTTTTTAACAACCACTGTTTGTAAGAAGTCTAAATATACAAAGATGTAGCTATAACATGGTCATCTGAGCAAAAACTAGAATCAATTTATCTTTTTTCCTGAATTTTATTTATCGGACATTGATTGGATCTTCAAGATACGGTTCCTGCAGTTGCTTTCCTCTGTGCACTGTTTTTGTGATATTGATCAATGGTATTGTGAATAGGGTACAGTAGCTTGCTTTTGGAAAAAATACTTAAAGTATGTTATTTTGATAATGTGTTCAATATTTATAGTAGGTACAATGTAGCAGCAATGTTTTATTCATAAAACATCATGTATATCGATCAATTTAATTATTAATCGTATTTAGATGCTAGAAATATGGTCATCAGCTTTTTGATTGAAATGGACCTCCTATATGATTAAGGTTGTGTGTGTGTGTCGTCAATGAAATTCTATTGAGCGATCTTCCCTCCAACAATCTAAGTCACTTGAGTGATTGATTCGAAGCTGTTAAAGCCAATTATAATTAGTTTCCTGCTGGTACAAACATTCTACTGAAAGGGACTACAGGTTTGCATGATCCATCTGTCCGTTTGTCACTTTATATACAGGATATATCTAAATCGTGGGATACTGGATTGTTGCATACTAAAATTGGGTCTCATTTCTGATCATTTACAGAGTTATAGCCCTTAGTTTGCTGTGCATTACTTTGTCTGAATCATATCTTATATACTCTTGTCACCTTTGGATTTTATATGGGTATGCCTTTTAGATTAATGGTGGTTTATTGCATACTATACACTGGTCCTGTTCTCCATTTTATACAGAGTTGTTGCCCTTTGTTCATTATGTCATACCACTAAAAGTTCGTTTGGAAGCTCAGGGAATATTGATTGCTCACAATATACTTTGCCCTGTTTGAAGTGAACTGTGAAGTGTTACATAGACAAATACAATAATGGCCAAACCAAATCAGTTGATGAACTGTTACGCTATATATACTTAACTTCACTTTGGTCATTAAACATGTGTTGAACGTGCAGTGCATCATAAAAGTTCATAAGGAAATAAATCCCAAATTTTTAAGGCCAGTCATATCATTTGCTAGCTTGTTTACCGTATTTATACGGCAATAAGCCCATGCTTGCTTGATAATAAGCCCCACCAATATATATTGCAGTTAGGAAGGAATGCCATGAAAGCTTGCTCATTCTCCTATAATAAGCCTGTCCCCTTACTTTCAGTCAGAGATAATTATGTGTTGTCCTATAATAAGCCGACCCCCCTACTTTCAGTCAGAGATTATGTGTTGTCCTATAATAAGCCCACCCCCTACTTTCAGTCAGAGATTATGTGTTGTCCTATAATAAGCCCACCCCCTACTTTAAGTCAAGAAATTATGTGTTGTCCTATAATGAGCCCACCCCCCTACTTTCATTTAGAGATTATGTGTTGTCCTATAATAAGTCGACCCCCTTACTTTCAGTCTGAGATTATGTGTTGTCCTATAATAAGCCCACCCCCTACTTTCAATCTGAGATTATGTGTTGTCCTGTAATAAGCCCACCCCCTACTTTCAGTCAGAGATTATGTGTTGTTCTATTATAAGCCCAACCCCTAATTTTCAGTCAGTGTATTATGTGTTGTCCTATGATAAGCCCACCACTCTACTTTCAATCTGAGATTATGTGCTGTCCTGTAATAAGCCCACCCACTACATTCAGTCAGAGATTATGTGTTGTCCTATTATAAGCCCACCCCTTAATTTTCAGTCAAAGATTATGTGTTGTCCTATTATAAGTCCAACCCCTTACTTTCAGTCACAGATTATGTGTTGTCCTAAAATAAGCCCATCCCCTACTTTCAGTCAGAGATTATGTGTTGTCCTGTTATATGCCCACCCCCTACTTTCAGTCAGAGATTATGTGTTGTCCTATAATAAACCGACCCCCTTACTTTCAGTCATAGAGTATGTGTTGTCCTAAAATAAGCCCACCCCCCTACTTTCAGTCAAGAGATTATGTGTTGTCCTATAATAAGCCCACCCCCCTACTTTCAGTCACAGATTATGTGTTGTCCTATAATAAGCCCATCCCCTACTTTAAGTCAAGAAATTATGTGTTGTCCTATAATGAGCCCACCCCCCTACTTTCATTCAGAGATTATGTGTTGTCCTATAATAAGTCGACCCCCTTACTTTCAGTCTGAGATTATGTGTTGTCCTATAATAAGCCCACCCCCTTACTTTCAGTCATAGAGTATGTGTTGTCCTATAATAAGCCCACCCCCCTACTTTCAGTCAAGAGATTATGTTTTGTCCTATAATAAGCCGACCCCCCTACTTTTAGTCAGAGATTATGTGTTGTCCTATAATAAGCCCACCCCCCTACTTTCAGTCAAGAGATTATGTTTTGTCCTATAATAAGCCGACCCCCCTACTTTTAGTCAGAGATTATGTGTTGTCCTATAATAAGCCCATTCCCTACTTTAAGTCAAGAAATTATGTGTTGTCCTATAATGAGCCCACCCCCCTACTTTCATTCAGAGATTATGTGTTGTCCTATAATAAGTCGACCCCCTTACTTTCAGTCTGAGATAATGTGTTGTCCTATCATAAGCCCACCCCCTACTTTCAATCTGAGATTATGTGTTGTCCTGTAATAAGCCCACCCCCTACTCTCAATCAGAGATTATGTGTTCTATTATAAGCCCAACCCCTAATTTTCAGTCAGTGCATTATGTGTTGTCCTATGATAAGCCCACCACCCTACTGTCAATCTGAGATTATGTGCTGTCCTGTAATAAGCCCACTCACTACATTCAGTCAGAGATTATGTGTTGTCCTATTATAAGCCCACCCCTTAATTTTCAGTCAAAGATTATGTGTTGTCCTGTTATAAGCCCAACCCCTTACTTTCAATCACAGATTATGTGTTGTCCTATAATAAGCCCATCCCCCTACTTTCAGTCAGAGATTATGTGTTGTCCTGTTATATGGCCACCCCCTACTTTCAGTCAGAGATTATGTGTTGTCCTATAATAAGCAGACCCCCTTACTTTCAGTCATAGAGTATGTGTTGTCCTATAATAAGCTACCCCCCTACTTTCAGTCAAGAGATTATGTGTTGTCCTATAATAAGCCCACCCCCTACTTTCAGTCAGAGATTATGTGTTGTCCTATAATAAGCCCACTCCCATTCTTTCAATCTGAGATTATGTGTTGTCCTGTAATAAGCCCACCCCCTACTTTCCGTCAGAGATTATGTGTGGTCCTGTTATGAGCCCACCCCCTCACTTTCAGTAAGAGATTATGTGCTGTCCTGTAATAATCCCCCCCCCCTTATTTTCAGTCAGAGATTATGTGTTGTCCTATAATAAGCCCATTCCCTACTTTCAGTCAGAGATTATGTGTTGTCCTATTATAAGCCCACCCCTTAAATTTCGGTCAGAGATTATGTGTTGTCCAATTATAAGCCCATCCCCCTACTTTCAATCTGAGATTATGTGTTGTCCAGTAATAAGCCCACCCCCTACTTTCAGTCAGATATTATGTGTTGTCCTATTAAAAGCCCAACCCTTAATTTTCAGTCAGAGATGATGTGTTCTCCTGTAATAAGCCCCCACCCACTACTTTCAGTCAGAGAGTATGTGTGCTGTCCTGTAATAAGCCC